>NW_027256884.1:55273911-55341411 GCF_029215685.1 Pituophis catenifer annectens | reverse complement strand
CCAAAAAAGGATGTACCAATTATGGAAACAAGAATACCCAGATTCAAGGATAACTGAATTACGATTAGCCGATCAGCAATGATTCATCACTCAGAACAAAGTGCTCAGTGAAATCGAACTTGAAGAAATATGGAAAAATTGTGAAATGGGAACACAGATTGCTGAACAACAGACTGCTGGAGTGGCAGCAGAAAATATTCCAATAACATCTGGAGCAACTGAATAGCTTGAATTCGAAAAAAATGCAGATATTATGCAAGAACAGGATCAGCAAAGGCTTGAAGTGATCATTGAAACACCAGGAGTACTCAATGCCAGGCAGCAAGAACTGAAAGCTAAAATCTTGGCACATGCTGCAATAAATGCAGAAAGAAGAAGGCTTCCAACATTGAAGACTGTCCCTAGAAAACATTTGGCACCATTGCTGATAGATGCGAACTATGCATTTGCAGCAGTCCAGATAACATCAATTGAACAAACAAATCAGCTTGCCTACAGTACAGCATAGTACAGCATAGTAACGGAAGAACTGGGGATTCAACAGCTGCAAGCCTCTAGAAAATCGACTGGAAAACCGCAATGGAAAATCAGGTTGGAGTTGAAAATCAAGAGCCTGTGAGCAGCTCTCTTCTTTTGCGCATGCTCCAAGATGGCGGCGACCAAATGAGCTCTGTTTCGGGGATGGGAGAGTTGCCGGTCATCAGGGTCTTCAGGAGCCTTCCTGTCCATCTCCGGCTCCAGTCCCAGTGAGGGGAGCATCCGCCCTGCCTGTTGAGGGCTTTTTCGCCCTCCAGAACGTCAGGGCAGGGCTGGACGGCACCACGGGAGATGGGGCGATGGGCCTGGCTGCGGCAGCTGTTTCCGGTGTCAGAGGGAAGCGGAGGCCAAGGCATCCGGCGGCGGGCGGCGTTTGTGTGGCGGCGGCTTGGAAGTGGCCCCCCCTCGCCCCCTATAGCCCTCTGGATCCCTGGGGCGCTCTTTTCCGGCATTTTCGGGGGCTCCGGTGCGCCTTGGGAGCTTGGGGTGCCTGGTTGCGAGCTGGCGACCACGGCGGCGGCGGCAGCGGAGGCAATGGTTGACATGGACCGGCCGGCCAGAGAAACAGCCAGGCAGCAGGTTGATGGGGGAGAAGCTGACAGCCTCACCCCTAGGACTACCATCTGGCCCACAGTAGATTTTTACTGTGATGGGGTGTTTTTAGAACAAAGCTGTGACTGGGGGGTTGTGGAAATTGGGCTGGAGAGACAGGAGGCTGACCATGGTTTGGTTGGTTGGTCGCCTCGGGTGGCCTCTCCTCCCCCCCCTTTCCCCCCAGGTAAGGGTGGGTGTTGACCTTAATGGCCAACCACCCCTGGATTGGGCTTTCCTGTCTCGCTACTCCTACTCTCACCTCAAGGAAGATCTTGTGCCCGTGGGTCTATTATCATCTTTATTAACATCTTTATTATTACCATCGTTATTAACATCTACACTTTGGACACTTTGGACCCTTATTATGCTCCACTCATACCCTCGCTGGTAGGAGAGACTGTGCACCATTTGAGAGAGCTGAGGGATTTTCCACATCCCAACGGAGAGGATAGAACATTGCTCCCGTCAACTTTGTAATGGGACCGGCCGTCGTGAGACGATGGTTGGCCATTAACCTCTGTTGGAGAAAAAGAACATTGGACCCTCTCCCTGTCGTGAGAGGACAGTGGAGTCCAGCCCTATAAATGGATATTTTGTGACCTTTATGCTCAGTTATCCCTTGGACTATGACAGATTCCCGGACTGGCTTTTCTTTTCCCATCTTTGGTTCGGTTAATGCTCCAAAAAACCGACCTTCTTGCGCTGCGAGACTCCCCCCTCTTGCAGGCCTGGCCCTCCACGTTATCGAGGGCCTATCTTGATGACGGGCTTTGGGACCCCGAGAGATGGCATGCAGCAAAGAGGGGGCTGAGGGGTTTTTTAGCTAAATTTTTAAGGAAATTTTTAAGGGGACCCGGGAGGACGGGTGGGGGTTGTAAAAGTGGACCTGGGGGGGTCCAGATAGCGACTGTGCGGGATGATGGGTTGGTTAGCTGCAGCAGAGGGGTCGTGAAAGGAAATTTAACTGGGGGGCAGGGGGACGATAGAAAGGGCTGTGTAATTGAAATCATGAGTGGGAGGAGCAGGTATGACGGGCGCAGGGGGTCATATCAAGTGTCGGGTGTGTGCACGCGCTGTCTCCAAGCGATTGCGCACTCCGGCCCCCAATGCGTGACTCGTGTCCTGGGTTGTGTAGAGCCTCAGGCCCAGGGTCCGCGGCTGATGTTATGTAATGCCAGGTCGGTGGTTAATAAGGCCCCCCTCATCTGTGATCTTATTTTGGAGGGGGGTGCAGACCTGGCAGGTATTACGGAGACCTGGTTGGGCCAAGAGGGGGGGTCCCCCTCGTAGAAATGTGCCCGCCAGGTTTCCGTGCATTTCATCAGCCAAGGGCCCAGGGGAGGGGTGGGGGAGTGGCGGTCTTTGTCCGAGGGAGACCACTGTTCCTCAGATAGCCAGATGTGAGTCCCTTTGTGTGAAGTGGGGCCGTGCGGTGCAGATGGGTTTGCTGACTACGTACCTGGCTCCCTGCCACGTGGCAGCGACCCTGCCCGAGCTACTCGACATCATTGCCGGGGTGGCGGTTGATACCCCCAGACTTATTGTCAGGTGAGGCGTCAGAGGTGGCTCGGGAGTTCATGGCTTCCATGACGGCCTTGGACCTGACCCAGTTAGTTCAAGGCCCCACTCATATAGGGGGACACACTCTGGACCTGATTTTTATCTCTGGTCAGTGGTTGAATGATCTTGGTAGAGGGGACCTAGATATTAAACGCTTGTCATGGACAGATCATTCACTCCTTCAACTAGACTTTCCTACCGCCTGCCCCCACTGCAGGGAGACGGAACCGACCAGATGGTTCCGTCCCAGGCGCCTGATGGATCCCGAAAGGTTCCTGACGGAGCTTGGGCCGTTTCCTGAGACTCTAACACACGACTCGACTGAAGAGCTGGTGGCCGCCTGGGAAAGGGCGGCCGCTGGAGCTTTAGACCGCGTCGTGCCTTTGCGGCCTCTGACCCGATGCCGATCTCAATTAGCTCCTTGGTTCTCTGAGGAGCTGAGAAAGATGAAGCGTCGGAAAAGACGCCTAGAGAGCATTTGGAGGACTAGTCAATCCGATTCCGACCGGACACAGGTGAGGTCTTATATCAAGACCTACCTAGTGGCGATAAAAGCGGCAAAATCTAACCATTTTTCCGCTCTTATCGCATCTGCAGAGAACCGCCCAACCGCCCTGTTTAGGGTGACCCACTCCCTTCTTCGGGGGGGAGTGTGGGAAGATCCCTTGCAGGGTCGTGCTGAGGATTTTGTGCAATTCCTGCACGATAAAGTCGCTCGGATTCGGGATGGCTTGGACTCCGATTGGATGAGTCCACGGGAGGAGACCGGGGCAGGTCTTAAGAATGTTATCTGGGAGGAGTTTGATCCTGTGACTCCCGAGGATGTGGACAGGGTTCTGGGTAAGATTAGTGCCGCCACGTGTTTATTGGACCCGTGTCCCTCCTGGTTGGTACTGGCCTCCCGGGAGGTTACACGAGGCTGGCTCCAGGGGATTATAGGTGCTTCTCTGGGTGAGGGTGCCTTTCCTGCTGCCTTGAAAGAGGCGGTAGTGAGGCCCCTCCTCAAGAAGCCTTCCCTGGACCCGGCTGAATTAGCCAACTATCGTCCAGTCTCCAACCTTCGTTTTGCGCCGAAGGTTGTTGAGAGCGTGGTGGCACGACAACTTCCCCGGCACCTGGATGAAGCTATCTATCTAGACCCGTACCAGTCGGGCTTCAGGCAGGGGTACAGCACAGAAACGGCATTGGTCGCGTTGGTGGATGATCTCTGGAGGGCTCGGGACAGGGGTTGTTCCTCTGTCCTAGTCCTATTAGATCTCTCAGCGGCTTTTGATACCATCGACCATGGTATCATGCTGCAGCGGTTGAGGGGGTTAGGAATAGGGGGCACCGTTTTGCGGTGGTTCTCCTCCTTCCTCTCCGACCGCTCGCAGTTCGTGTTGGCAGGGGGGCAGAGGTCGACCTCGAGGCGTCTCGCATGGGGAGTGCCGCAAGGGTCGGTCCTCTCGCCCCTCCTGTTCAACATTTATGTGAAGCCGCTGGGTGAGATCATCCGTGGTTTTGGGGTGAAGTGCCATCTGTACGCTGATGATACTCAGCTGTACATCTCCACCCCAGACCACCCCAACGATGCCCTTGATGTGATGTCCCGCTGCCTGGAGGCCGTGCGGGTCTGGATGGGGAGGAACAGGCTCAGACTCAACCCCTCCAAGACCGAGTGGCTGTGGCTTCCGGCGCCCCGATATAGTCAGCAGGTGCCATCGCTGACTATTGGGGGTGAATCTTTGCCCCCCCACGGAGAGGGCTCGCAATCTGGGTGTCCTCCTGGATGCGCGGCTGTCTTTAGAAGAGCATATGACGGCCGTGGCCAGGGGGGCCTTTTATCAGGTTCGCCTGATTCGCCAGTTGCAGCCCTTTCTGGATCGGGACGCCCTGCGCACGGTCACTCATGCCCTTGTTACTTCCCGGTTGGACTATTGTAATGCTCTCTACATGGGGCTCCCCTTGAAGAGCACTCGGAGGCTCCAACTGGTCCAGAATGCGGCCGCGCGGGGTGGTTATGGGCGCAACCCGTTATGCCCATGTGACACCCCTCCTGCGCGAGCTGCACTGGCTCCTGGTGGTCTTCCGGGTGCAATTCAAGGTGTTGGTTACCACCTTTAAAGCGCTCCATGGCATAGGACCCGGGTACCTCTGAGACCGTCTTCTGCCACCAATAGCCTCCCACCGACCAGTTCGTTCCCACAGAGAGGGTCTCCTCAGGGTGCCATCAGCCAAGTTATGTCGGCTGGCGACACCCAGGGGGAGGGCCTTCTCTGTGGGAGCCCCAGCCCTGTGGAATGAACTGCCCCCGGAAATTCGTAAGATATCTGACCTCCGGGTGTTTCGCTGCGCATTGAAGACCCTGTTGTTCCGCCAGGCCGGACTATCAACACAATAGTTTTAAATTGGGATATTTAAATTTATTGGGGTTTTAAATTTGAGCCACTTATTTAATTATTTTAAATTTTATATCATTGTTTTGTCTGTGTTTTTAAATAGGCTGTACACCGCCCTGAGTCCTTCGGGAGAAGGGCGGTATAGAAATAAAATTATTATTATTATTATTATTATTATTATTATTATTATTATTATTATTATTATTATTATTATTATTATTATATGCAAGCAACTTGAAGAATCTGCAGGAGAAAAAGCTGAAGAACAGCAAGATCAAGAAACACCTGATAAAAAAATACGGGCTCAGCACAAGAAGAAACGACGAAGCATTGGAAATTGTGAAGCAGCAGATAACAGCAACAGCAAGAAAAATTAAAAGATACGAAGCCAGAGTCATCCAGTACAAACAAAATCAATTGTTCCAATCAGACCAAAGACGGTTCTATCAGAGTCTGAATGTGGAATTGGGATCATAGAAACACCCAGGAGCATAGAAGAATTCAGAGGTAGATCCATAAATAAATGTCTTAAACATATTTATTCATATGATAAATCATATTAACTATGTACAACAGAGATCAAGTCTCATGAGGAACAAACATGAAAAGAGAGAGATGGAGAGAGCAAGGTGGAAAAGGTTGGAGGGGGTTTTATACTCAGGGTAAGCCCCTCCTTTCCACATAGGGGTGGAGACACTCTCTGCCTCCACTGATGTCTATATGACACATATGCCAATGGCTTGCAAATACTTGACAGTTCCCCTCCTTGCGAGCCAATGGCATGCAAACATACTAATGCAATGCACAACAGATTTTACCCTGTGAGACATAACTTCCTACACAGATCTTTGTGCCTATCCACTGGTAGAGGTTTTGTGAAAATGTCAGCTGTTTGATGTTTGGTCTGACAGTGTGTTAAAGATATAAACCCCATCTCTACTAGTTGTCTAACATTTTGATAACAGATATCAATATGTCTGGACCTTTTCCCCACTGCATAGGCTTTGGCAATGCCTATGGCCCCGGTGTTGTCTTCTATAATTTGGATGGGCAAAGTCAGTGGTGTCCAGATGCTAGATATTAAGGCATCAAACCATATCAGATCATTCCCTGCCTCTGATAGGCATGCATATTCGGCCTCAGCGGTGGAGCACAAAACAAATTTCTGTTGTCCCACATGCCAATGGATGGGTGCCCCATTTAACAGTACCAAGAAGCCCGAAGTACTCCTATGGGTTTTGGTATCTCCAGCCCAGTCCGCATCCGCGAAGCATTCTAATTGGGCCTTGTCTCTATTCTCAGGTTCCAAGCGAAGCACGTAATCTGCTGTGGTCTTGAGATACCTTAATAGCTTTTTAATGGCCAACCAGTGGAACTAGGTAGGATGTTCCACTAGTCTGGATAGCAGGTTCACGGCCAGGGCAATGTCTGGACGGCTCCAATTACTTATATATAATAATGAGCCGACCACTGATCTAAATAGAGTATTATTTTGGAACTCTGGGCTATCCTTGTGTGCCAATCCATAATAGTCGGTCTGCATTAGGATAGCAGTTGGCTTGCTATCTTCCATTTTACATTTCACCAAAAGTTCCTCTATCTTATCCTCTTGGGAGAGAGCAAAACCTTTTGGTCTAGTGATGATTTGTACGCCTAGGTACTTGTCCACATATCCTAAAGACTTTAGAGTGAACCTTTTTTGTAGGGTCCTGGCAAATATATTACATCCCCCCTTGTCAGGCTCTATATATAAAAGGTCACTAGGACTTTCTCCAGCCCCCCTTTGGTATCCCTTGTGAAGGTACATTTATCAGCTGGAGATGGATGGAAACCCAGTGATTTGAGTGTTGTAGTCAGGCATTTGTACCACATTCTGCCTGATTGTTTGAGGACGTACAAACTTTTCTTCAGAAGCCAGGTGTGGCCTTCCTGCTGCTGGAATCCGGGGGCACCTCTGACGTAATTTTTTTGTTTTAGATGTGCGTGTAAATAAGCAGTTTGCACGTCAAATTGAAAAATGTGTTCCCCATGTGCTGCTGTGGTGACCAAAGCAGCCCTCACACTTTCTGCTCTCACGATGGGGGAGTAGGTTTCATCAAAGTCCTGTAAGTAGCGCTGTGCATAGCCTTGTGCTACTAGTCAGGCCTTATAAAGGAGTTTGTTGTTGGGCAAGTGGCTTGACCTTGTAGACCCAACAGGAGCCAATTGCCTTCCTCTGTTTGGGGACTTCCATGGGGATGAAGACTTTCAATTTTTTGAGACTGTCCATTTCTCGCTCCATTGCCACCCTCCACCTGTGCTGTTCTTCCTCGGGAAGCTGGAGGACATCTGTGTATGTTTTAGGGGCCATGGTAACACTGTTGACCAAGGCCACATAGCCAATGTCCAACCTTTTGGGTGGCACCCCTTTATTGGAGCGTTTTGACTGTCTGGGGAATTGCCACTCACCATCATCACTGTCATCCGGAGCATCGGTGTTAGAATTGGAGCTGCCAGATGCATCTTTCCAATTGAAATGAGGCAGGCCTCTGTCCCAGGCGCTGCGAAGATATGGACGTTTTGGTGAGGCAGGAGGTGTGAAGTCACCTAGGGATTGCTTGTCCAAATCGTCAGAGTCAGGTAGGGATTCATCACCATCCGGATCTTTGCTGGTCTGTAGTTTGGAGTATGTTGGTTCATCCTCTTTAGGTGGTGCTGGTAGTTCAGTGTCATTTCTAATAGGGGAATAACCGGGTTCATTGGAATGAATTCTTGACCAATTTGACCCCTCCTCAAAGGAAGCTGATCTTGAGACAATGACAAGGTTATTTTTGTCTACAAATCTAGAGGCCTTGCTGCTGGTTGCATAACCTATAAATCTGAGCCTCCTCGATGCCTTACCCCCCTTTCTTCTGAGGTGCTTGGGAATATGGACCCAGGCATAGGAACCAACAATTCTCAGGTGTGAGAGGCTAGGTTTCCTTCCATGGACCAGGAAGTATGGGGTTTGGTTAATGGCACTACTCCATGTCCTGTTGACTAGATAATTAGTCATTTTGACCACTTCTGCCCAAAAACCTTGGCTCATGTCGGCATCTGCAAGTAAGCAGTTCATGACATTCTGCAGCATGCCATTTCTCCTTTCTGAAATGCCATTCTCCGAAGGCGTTTGAGGCGATGATTTAAAATGGAGGATACCTCTCTCCTTCATCCACTTTTCAAAAGTCCTGAATGTAAACTCAGTTCCCCTATCGCTCTGCACCTGAGTGATGCACACCTTGTGTTGCGTTTGGATCTGGTTGTAAAGATATTTGAAGTTGGTAAAGACTTCAGTTTTGTCCTTTAAAATAAATACATGGCCATAACGAGAGTAATCATCGACTACCGTTAAAAAATAACGCCGCTTGCCAAGGGAGGGCCTAAAAGGACCAACCAAATCCATGTGTACCAGCTGATAAGGGTACCTTGCACGTCGGGAAGAAACCTTAGATATAGCAGCAGTTTTTGATTTGGCTGCCTTACAGATGGCACATTCCAAATAGGTATTACAATTCTTTATCTTAAACCCATCGGAAAAATCTTGCATTTTCCTAATAACCGGGAAGCTGGCATGGCCTAGCCTGCGGTGTAAAATATGTGCACAATCCAAATGTAAAAGTTTACCCATGCACACTTTGTCAACCTGATGTATCTTATCATTACCAGTCTTGGTCTGTGCAGTAATGACAGTAGGCACTGGATTAATGGTCACCTTAGAGTTTCTCAGGGTTGGCTGAGGAGTTGTGATCTTAATGGGCTCAGCCTTAATGGCTTTGGATGTCCTAGGAGCTGGTTTAGGAGCTTCATTGGGATTAGGGCCAGCATCCTTGAGTTTGGACAACCTGTGGGCTGGCACAGGAGCTTTCTGCTCTATCTGGGCGCTAGCCCCCTGTGCCCTCTTATTAGGTGTCTTGTGCCTTTTGACCTTTGCTTTTGGGGGAAAATAAGGCAAATTGTTGATTTTTACAATATTGCCAACAACATCCCCACTTTTGAAAATATAACCTCCACCCTTCTCAAATACCAGTTTTACATTTTTATCCTCAGTCAATTTTAAAATACTTAAAAGGTTGTTCTTGATTGAGGGAACATACAGTGCCCCAGTAACATCTCCTATACCAGGCACATTGATCACGCCTTCCCCATTTACCTCTGCCTTGTCCCCAGTGGCAACTTTTACTGAGGACTTGAGTGGGTGTAAAATCTTAAATTGTTGCTTCTTGTTAGCTATATGCATTGATGCACCTGAATCAAGAAGCCACAGTCCCTCAGCATCCTGTATCTGGGAGGTGGGATTGTCACTTGTGACACTACAGAATTGGTATCCTTTATGACCACCTCCCCCTCTTCCATGGCTTCTTTTATTTTTATTGTGCTTAAGTCCAGCCGTGTTGGCCCTAGAGCGAGGGCACTCCCTTTTAAAGTGACCTTGCATGCCACAGTCAAAGCAGGTGGGAAGGGTATTAATCCTTTCACTTGTGTCCTGGCGCCTCCTCTGAGGCCTAGGCCTGTGGTATGCCTCCTTCATTTCTTATTGTTCCTCATCTCTGCGCCTTAAATCTTCCTCAATAAAGCGACCAGAAAAGTATTCTATATTTCTTTGTTCCCTAGAAACCCCTTCTAGAGAAATAATGAAGGGACTCCAGGATTTGTCTAGGGAGTTCAACATTACACTAATTAAAGTGGATTCAGGAACAGGCTCCCCCCTCTGTATAAGCTCATTCCTCATGTCTTTAAGCGTTGCCAAATGTTCCGCCATCTTGACACCAAGTTTGAGTTTATAATTGTGAAAAATTCTTAACAATCTGCTGGTTGCAGCCATATTGTTACTATGGAACAAATTATATAGGGCAGTCCAAACTTCCTGAGCTGTGAGGCCATCTGAAAGACTGGCATAAAGAGCTGTGTCTATAGAACTTAACAGGGTTGTGTAAGCTCTTTTATGCAGGAACTCGATTTCAGGGCTCCAAGGTAAAGGAGGTGGTCTTTTGATCATGTCCAGGGTATTTTCTCTTAAGAGAATTATCTGAATCTCTTTACACCATTTTTTAAAATTCTGACCACTTAAATGTAATTTTTCAAAATTATTTGGCAAAGTTACAAAACTATTACCATTAAACTGCATGGGGAGTTGTTCAAAGGGCTGAAAAGAGCCTGTTGTGAATGATAAATCATATTAACTATGTACAACAGAGATCAAGTCTCATGAGGAACAAACATGAAAAGAGAGAGATGGAGAGAGCAAGGTGGAAAAGGTTGGAGGAGGTTTTATACTCAGGGTAAGCCCCTCCTTTCCACATAGGGGTGGAGACACTCTCTGCCTCCACTAGTGTCTATATGACACATGTGCCAATGGCTTGCAAATACTTGACACTGAATCAGACGGGGAATACGAAAATTGAAAAACCTGAGAAAATGGCAACTACTCAGTTTTGGAAAGACCTGTGGGAGACTGAGAAATGTTACAACAAAAATGCTGGGTGGATCAGAGACTTTGAGATGAAATTCTCCAAGAACAAAATGAACCAACTGAAAATAACTACTGAAATGATAAGCAACAGAGTGAAAAAAGTCAAGAACTGAACATTGCCGGGCAATGATCAACTGCATGGCTGTTGGCACAAATACCTGACCAGCCTGCATGGAAAAATGGCCGAACAATTCAATGAGATGCTGCAAACAGGAAACATTAGTGAATGGTTAACAGCTGGGGAAACCTACTTGATACAGAAGGATCCAGCAAAAGGGGCAACACCTGCAAATTACAGGCCAATTTATTTTATTTATTTTATTATTCATATTTCTATGCCGCAAACTCTCCAAGGACTCTGGGCGGCTTACACCAAAGACAGTATACTAAATAGCATATTGCCCCCAACAATCTGGGTCCTCATTTTACCCACCTTGGAAGGATGGAAGGCTGAGTCAACCTTGAGCCGGCGAGATTTGATCCACTGATCTGCTGAACTAGCAGTCAGCTGAAGTAGCTGCAGTACTGCACCCTAACTACTGCGCCACCTTGGCTCAATAACGTGTCTGCCAACTATGTTCAACCTGCTGACTGGCATCATAGCTGACAGGATCCAGGATTACCTAGAAGCAAATAACATCTTGCCAGTAGAGTAGAAAGGAAACAAGCGGGGAGCAGAGGCATGAAAGATCAGCTCCTGATCGACAAAATGATTCTAGAGAACTGCAAAAGCCGAAAAACAAATCTGTATACAACTTGGATTGACTACAAGAAAACATTCGACTCACTACTGCACAGCTGGATCATCAAGTGCCTGGATGTCATCGGACTATGCAAGTGCACTGGTACTTTCATTGCAAATGCGATGAAGCACTGGAAAACAGAACTGTTTATTGGATGTGAAAGCTACGCACTGGTCAACATCAAAAGAGGGATTTTCCAGGGTGATTCTTTGTCACCTCTGCTGTTCATCATTGCCAAGACCCCTCTGTCAACAATTTTACAGAAAACTAACCTGGGTTATCAAACTGTTAAAAATTCACAGAAAATCTCTCACCTGCTGTACATGGATGACTTGAAGTTATACAGAAAATCAGAAATTGAAATCCAGTTACTGACCAACACAGTTTGAATTTTCAGCACTGACATCAGCATGGAGTTCGGCCTGGACAAATGTGCCACAGTGGCACTGAAGAAAGGGAAGATCGTAGAAAGGGATGGAATTGAAATGCCTAATGGACAAACCATCAGGTGCCACCAACCCGAAGCCTACAAATATCTGGGCATACTGCAGCTGGACAATATCAAGCACAGGCAAGTGAAAAATGTGGTCAGCAAAGAATACACGCAAAGGGTCAGGAAACTTCTAAAAAGCAAACTGAATGGCAGTAACACTATCAAGGCTATAAATACCTGGGCCATACCCGTCATCAGATATACTGCTGGGATCGTAAACTGGACACAGGCAGAGCTGGACAGCCTGGATAGGAAAACAAGAAAACTGATGACCATACACAATGCGCTGCACCCGTGTAGTGACATCGACAGGCTATATTTGCCCAGAAAAGCAGGTGGCAGAGGACTTCTGCAAGTGAAGCAGACAGTCGAAGAAGAGAAGCATGCCCTGGCAGATTATGTGAAAGACAGTGTTGAACCAGCTTTGCTGGGGGTCAACAAGAGGAAGCTGCTCAAAGTGCAGCAAACCAAGACTCAATATAGGAAAACAGCAATGCAAACTCAGGCTGACAGCTGGTGTAACAAAGCACTGCATGGACAGTTCCTTGAGAAGATCCAAGGAAAAGTAGATAAGGAAAAGACCTGGTTATGGCTGACCAATGGAACACTGAAGAAAGAGACAGAAGGCTTGATTCTTGCAGCCCAGGAACAAGCCATCAGAACAAATGTTATCAAAGCCAGAATAGAAAAATCTGCTGATGACCCCAAATGCAGACTCTGCAAAGAAGCGGATGAAACCATTGATCATATACTGAGCACTTGCAAGACAATAGATCAGACTGACTGTAAACAACGTCATAACACAGTCCCTCAGATGTCCACTGGAACTTGTGTCACAACTACCATCTGCCTGTAGCAAAGAACTGGTGGGATCATAAGCCTGAAAAAGTGGTCGAAAATGAGCATGCAAAACTACTGTGGGACTTCTGAATACAGACTGACAAAGTTTTGGAGCACAATACCCTGGATATCACGATTTTGGAGAAGAAAAAAGTGTGGATTCGACATTGCCATACCCGGTGACAGCAGAATCGATGAGAAACAACTAAGAAAGTCACCAGATATCAGGACTTGAGAATCGAACTGCAGAGACTCTGGCATAAACCAGTGCAGGTGGTTCCAGTGGTACTCGGCACACTGGGTGCTGTGCCTAAAGACCTAGGCAAGCACTTAAAAACAATTGGCGCTGACAAGATCACCATTGGTCAGCTGCAGAAAGCCACCTTACTGGGATCTGCTCACATAATCCGCTGATATATCATGCAGTCCTAAACGCTTGGGAAGTGTTCGACTAGTGATTTGGGATACAAAATCCAGCATGGTCATCTCGTTTGCTGTGTATACAGTCATAATAAACTACTACTACTAAACTACTACTGACACATTTTTAAATGTTCAGTTGATTGAGTTTCATGTTTAATGAATAAAACAGATAACGAATAAAAATAAAAATCACAAATATCGTTGACTGGCACTGATGGTTGATACGGGTTATTGCCAGCTTCCTAGGTATCAACCAAGTATCTTCTTAAAATGTACGATGTTTCCAGTAGCACAGTTTTTTGCAGTTCCACTGGTGTTATTGCAGGAAGCTGCAATTTCTTGATGCATTTTGTAAAATTCTTGGACATGGTACCAAGTGCCCTGATGACAATGGGTATCACTGTTACATGTTTCATCCATAATCGCGTAGTTTCAATGGCCAGGTCGCTATATTTCATGATTTTTTTCCAGTTCTTTTTCTTCGACTCTGGCGTCTCCTGGTACAGCAATATCAATAAATTGTATGCTTCAGTTTTTGATAACTGTGATAGCTGGCGTGTTGTGTTCCAAATGACGATCTGTCTGTATTTGAAAATCCCACAAGATCTTCATCTTCTCATTTTCGATGACTTTTGCCACTTTATGTTCCCATGACTTTTCAGATACAGGTAAGTTGTATTTTTTACATAATGACCAGTGGCTTAATTTAGCAACTCAGTCATGTCTAGCTTTGTAATCAGTTTGCCCGATTTTGCTGCACTCACATATTAAATGTGAAACAGTTTCAACTTTGTCATTGCAAAGTTGGCAGTTTGGATTGTCAGTGGATTTTTGTATCTTTGCTTTCATGGCATTAGTTTGAAGAGCTTGTTATTGAGGAGCAAGTATTAAACCTTTCATTTCTTTCTTGATGGTTCCCATCTTAAGCCATGCCCATGTCAAGTTGTTATTGCATTTTCCTTCAATGTTTTTCAAATGCTGTCCATGCAAAGCTTTGGTTTTCTATCCATTTAATCTGCCATCCAGTTATTTTTCCTTATATTCTGCCTTTGTTTCTGTTGTTTTTATAATGTTCTCAGTTTTCACAGCCTGCAGCAATTTTTCTGTACTTTGGTTCACATAGTCATTCAAACTTTGTTTTTCTTCTTTTGCAGTTTAATGGGTTTGCAATAGCTCTCTGCCCCCTATTCTTCTTGACAGGTACAACCTGTTGATGTCACTTCATGGATGTAAAGCATGGTACATATTCAAAAGTTTATGCATTTTCTGGTCCAGTTTTTCCAGTTCAGCCACAGTCCAGTTGATGATTCCAGCTGGGTAGTGTATCACTGGAACTGCTCATTATGTTTTCAGCATTCAGTTTTCATTTTAATATTTTGCAGACCCTCCTGATGTATTCCTTTGGTGTTGATTCTTTGACTTTTCCATTCAAGATGTTATACGGGTTCTATGGGGTTTTAATAAGGGGGCTTTGTATAGTTTTTTATCTAAGTTTTTAAGGGGATTGGGGAGGGGGGAGGGTTATGATATCTGGCAGGCTGCTGAGGGGGCTCCTCCGGACCAATGGCAGTCCAGGCCATGGATGGGTAGTGGTGGGGTTGGAGCAGGGCTGGGGTCCCCGGGTGCCCCGGGGGAAAGGGTCGGAGCTCTGATCCCGGTTGCGATGGGGAATGGAGGCAGATGGATGAACCGAGGGCCGTATTGAAATCTGGGAGCTCGCCCTCGCTATCTTCGAGCGGTGACGTGCTCCGACCCTCTTGGTTCCATCCGACTTCCTGGGGGTTTGAGAGAGGGGGTCACTGGGCTCAGGCTAGTCTATTTTAATGCCAGGTCTGTGGTTAACAAAACTCCCCTCATTCGTGAGTTGAGTTGATTGAGGAGGAAAACACAGACCTGCCTTGCATTACGGAAACCTGGTGGGCTCAGAGGGAGGTGTTCCTCTGACAGAACTCTGCCCACCAGGTTTCTGGGTGCTACACCAGCCGAGGGTCCAGGGTAGGGGAGGGGGGGTGGCGGTTGTTATTTGGGAAGCCTTTAGTCCGCAGGAGGTCATTGTTCCCCAGATAGACGGGTGTGAGGCCCTCCTCATGAGATGGGGCCCACAAGGGCAGTTGGGCCTGTTGATTGCGTACCTGTCTCCCAGCTGCGTAACAACAGCCCTGCCCGAGCTACTCGACGCCCTGTCAGGGCTGGTGGTGGAGTTTCCCAGACTTTTTTTTTTTATTGAAAAGTTTTATAGGAAATACAAACATTTTCTCCCCCCCACCCTTCCCCCCCTCACCCCATCCCTCCCCCCTTGCCCTCCCACCCATCCCCCACCCCCCTCCCTGACTTTCCAGAACAAGCACAGGGTATAGCACTCACAAACTTAAAACTAAAATATGCTAACAAATTATTGACTTCAAATTCTTTCTAGGTCTTTAATTCCTTATAACTCAAAACACTATAAACATAAGCTAAAAATTAAAAATATTTCACTCATAAGCTATATGAATCTTCTTAGTCTGATACTTATTTTGAATATAATCAATCCATCTTCTCCATTCCGATATGTATCTTTCGTTTGAATGGTCTTTAAGATATGATGAAATTTTTGCCATCTCTGCCAAATGCACAACTTTTAATGTCCATTCCTCAATAGTAGGTGGATCTTCCTTCTTCCAATACTGTGCCACCAGTAACCTGGCAGCTGTTATTAAATTCAAAACCAACTTAGTTTCTATTACAGTACAGTCCGTAACTATTCCCAACAAAAAAAATTGTGGTGTAAATTTAATTTTTTTCCTTAAAATATTTTGAATAATCCACCATATTTTTATCCAAAAAACCTTAATTTTTTTACATGTCCACCATATATGAAAATACGTAGCATCTTCACATTCACACCACCAACACTTAGGTTGTAAATTTGGATACATACAGGCTAGTTTTTTTGGGTCTAAATGCCATCTATAAAACATTTTATAAAAGTTCTCTCTTAAATTTTGGGCTTGTGTAAATCTTACATTTCTAACCCATATCTTTTCCCATGTTTCCATCATTATTGGTTCTCCTACATTTTGTGCCCATTTTATCATACAGTCCTTGACTAGCTCTGTTTCTGAATCTATCTCCACTAACACATTATACAATCTTTTTATATGCATTTGACTTTTGTCTCTTATTTGTTTTATCAAATTCTCATCCTGTTGCAAAATACCAATTTTTTGATCTTCTTTCCATCTGGCCTACAGCTGCCCATACTGAAGCCAAGTTCTAATTATTCCTTCTTCTCTTAATTGCTCTATAGATTTTAATTGTAATCTAACTCCTTTCTTTTTCCGCTGCGCACTGAAGACCCTGTTGTTCCGCCAGGCAGGGCTGTCAATATAATAATTTTAAATTGGGGTATTTTAATTTTTGGGGTTTTAAATCGGCCAAATCTATTTAATTATTTTAATTTTTAATTATTGTTGTGTCTTGTGTTTTTAAATTGGCTGTACACCGCCCTGAGTCCTTCAGGAGAAGGGCGGTATAGAAATAAAATTATTATTATTATTATTATTATTATTATTATTATTATTATTATTATTATTATTATTATTATTATTTATAAAGGAGTTCCTTGTATGTAGTTTTATCTTGCTTTTGCTCCAAATTTATATTCTCTATCGCGTGTCTAGGTACTGTCCGTATTGGTAACTTATCATTTAATTTGTATTGATACTTTTTCCAGACACGCAATAGAGCATTTCTTAGTATATGACTTTTAAAAGTCTTATCTCTTTCTTATCATACAATAAATAAGCATGCCAGCCGTAGACCAGACCATATCCTTCAATATTTAATATCCTTTCCTCCGTTAAATTTATCCAATCAGTAATTGCTGAGAGGGCAGCGGTTTCGTAGTACAATCTTAAATTAGGCATTTTAAGACCTCCTCTTTCTCGTGTATCTTGCATTATCTTTTGACTTACTCACGTTTTTTTCCCTGCCCAAACAAATTTATTTATGCCCTTCTGCCATTCCTTCAAATTTTCATCTTTTTTAAGTATAGGTATCATTTGAAAAAGAAATAAAAACCTTGGTAAAACATTCATTTTTACAGCAGTTATCCTTCCCAGCAAAGACAATTGTAGTTTTTTCCAATTTTCCATCTCTTTCTGTATTTTTTGCCATAACGGTTCATAGTTGTACTGATATTATTTCATATTTGTGGTCATAATATAAACCCCTAAATATTTAACCTTCTTAACTATCTCAAATCCTGTTACTCTTTCTATCTCTTCTTTTTGGCTTCTAGTCATATTTTTAGCTATTATCTTTGTTTTAGCTGTATTTATTTTAAAACCAGATACTTGACCATATAAATTAATTACATCCACCAAGGGTGTAATCGATTGTACTGGTTGGGCTAAGGTAACAACCAGGTCATCCGCAAATGCCCGTAACTTATACTCATGCTGTCTAATTTTAATTCCTTTTATTGTATCCGTCCCACGTATTTTACTCAGTAGGATTTCTAGTGTCAGAATAAACAATAATGGAGACAGGGGACAACCTTGCCTTGTTCCTTTTTCTATATTAAAAATATTTGTTAAACCACCATTGATTATTATTTGCGCTGTTTGTTTTTGATATATTGCCTTAATAGATTGTGTAAAATGTTCTCCAAATTGCATCCTTTCTATTAATTTTAGTAAAAAATGCCAATTCAATCTATCAAAGGCTTTCTCAGCATCCAGAAATACTAGCACTGCGGGGACCTGGTTGTTCCTTCCCAAATACTCTAGTACCGTGATGGCGAACCTATGGCACGCGTGCCACAGGTGGCACGCGGAGCCATATTATTGGGCACGCCAGCTCAGCTCTGGGGCGCATGCGCGCGCTGGCCAGCTGATTTTCAGGGCTTCTGGGCCCACCAGAAGTAGGGAAACAGGTTGTTTCCTGCCCCTGGAGGGCCTGGGGGGGTGGGGAAGGCCCGTTTTTTTTTTCTTACCTGGCTCCAGATCCTCTCTGTGTATCTGGGAACAGCGAAAACAGCCTTTCCCACTTCCTTGGAGGCCCTATGGAGGCTCAAAGGGCCCATTTCCCCACTCCTGGTGGGACAGGAAGTGACGTTTTTTCCTGTCCCCAGCCTCCAGAGACTCCTAGAGAGAGAGAAATTCTCTTGTTTGTTTTCCTTCACCCCTCTTATTCTTAAAGCAAATTCCATATTCCTGTATTGGATCATAGTTACATCAGCTTCAGCCCTTTCAATTCTATTCTGAGTCTCTCCTAATTTAGTATCCAAAATTTCCGTAGATTGTTTAATTTCTTCAACTTTGTCATCCAATATTTCAATATTGCCTGCCAGACCTTTAAATGCCAGTAGTATATCTTCCCTAATTTGCTGATTCCGAATTGAAATGTCCTTTGAAACTGCTTGTATTTTTCATTAGTTTCATTGATTTTTTCATTAATCACAGTGGTAAGTTTACTCTGTGTGGCTATTAGGGCTTCTTGTATCATTTCAATCGTTAAAGTCTGTGGATCAGTTGGGGGGGCAGAGGCTTGCATTCTAAAAGTGTGAGCTGGGGAACTTCCAGCACTCCCAGTTCCTTTAGTAGGAACAGCCTTTACAGGTTTTGAGGCCATTCTCAGTTTAGATTAGTCTTTATATTTTAATCAGAAGCCAAAAGGAAAAGTTCATCAAATTCAAAGGTTTTCCCCAATCTTAAATTGATGTCTTAAAATCCTTCTCTCATTACAAAAGTTCTCTTCAGGCAAGAGGCTTCCAGCGAAATGAAACTTTCCTTTAACTTTCACATTCCACGTCCTTTTCAAGCCCTGACCTTCGCATTTTCCGCTGCGAACTAAAGACATGGCTGTTTAAATCGCCCAGCCTGGACTGATGGGGTTTGATCATTTTAATGAGTTTTAACATACATCTAATTTGTATTTTAATATGTTTTTATCTGGTTTGATTTTAATTGTTGTGAGCTGCCCTGAGTCCCTTCGGG
Source organism: Pituophis catenifer annectens (assembly GCF_029215685.1). Classification (NCBI taxonomy): domain Eukaryota; kingdom Metazoa; phylum Chordata; class Lepidosauria; order Squamata; family Colubridae; genus Pituophis; species Pituophis catenifer. The sequence goes on along the minus strand of NW_027256884.1, from coordinate 55,322,374 downwards.
GAGAAGGGCGGGATATAAATTTAATAAATAAATAAATAAATAAATAAATAAATAAATAAATAAATAAATAAATAAATATGGAGATAATAAAATGTCTACTTCTAATATGCCTAGGTATTTGTAGCTGTCATCCTTTGCTAATGCTTTCACAATGCTTCCATTTCCCAGTTCTATTCCTTCTATTTCTTCCACTTTTCCTCGCTGCATTTTTTGTTTGTTTCATGTTTAAAAAATAGAAATAAAAATAATAGTAAAAATAATATTCAAATGCAGCAAACATTATTGGGAACACCAAATTGACAAAGTTCTGAAAATGAGCAAGTTAAGATCCTGTGGGACTTTTAGATCCAAACAGACATTTGGCCCACAACACGCCTGACATTACTATTGTGGAAAAGAAAAAAGTCTGGTTCATTGATATTGCTGTTGGAAGGAAAATCCACCTGGTTCAGTTCCAAGCCAGGAGAAAGGCACTGGAAACAAAATGGAGGCTGATTGGAAAGAAATAACCTGACTTTGCAAAAAACCACCCTACTTGGAATTGCCTATATACTCAGACCCTACCTTAACTCTTAGGTCCTTGGTTAGGTCCTTGGTTAGAACTGTTAAGTTTTTACCAGTCCCAGACTGTGAATTGAAGATTAAATTAATAATCATAATAATCCTCCTCCTCCTCCAGTGAGGCACTACCTTGATGTGGTTGTGGGGCTTGTGTGCTCTGAGGAAGATGAGAGCTATGTCAGAGGTTCGACCATACTGGACAGGTCTCATCATTGGAGTCAAACTAAGAGGGTCTCTCCCATTAAAAATATGGTGAGATGTAAATTTCAGAAAGCCATACTGGCTCAGATGTTGCCCAGATTAACAAGGTCCATGCTAGATGTTGGAGTTCCTGGATATCTGGTGAAAAATGGACTATAGGACTCCGGACTGTTGGCTGAGCAACCAGGGCCAGCAGCTACAGAACTACTGGAAGAAAAGGTGTTTACCGGTCGCAAATACATAGTGATTGAAAACAAAGAAATTATGATCTGTTATTATAGATCAAGTCCAACAAGAAGAGGATATTTGAAATGAATGCACCAGTTCTGGAAAGAACAACATCCAGAATCAGAAATAACAGAACAGAGGCTAACAGATCAACATGGATTTATAATATGAAATAAAGTATTCACAGAAGCAGAATTGGAAGAATTGCAAAGGTTTACCCAGGGCAAAGAAATCAAAGCCTTGCCAGAAGTAACTCAGAATGGAGAGGCAAATCAGGGGGAGTTGGCAGTAGAGGAATTCAGCAGAGATATACAGTTGTTTTCATTTGGAAACCAGGCACCCTCTCCTCTGCCTCAGGAAGAACAAAACTCCCTAACTAAAGAAGTAAAAGAATTGAAACAAATAATAACTGAGCATCTAGAACAGCACAAAAACATCAGAACAAGGCTGCCTGCATTGAAGCTTGTTCCAAAGAAACAGCTAGCACAAGCATTAAAAGATGCAAATACTGCAATATCAAGTATAAGCACCAAACAAACCAACTAATGTACAGCACAACTGCAATTATAACTGAATACCTGGGATGCAAATCAACAGAGAAGAAAAAAAAAAACCAAGCAGTGTACCACAATAATGGCAGATTAGACTGGAAAATAAGACCAGCAAGTTGAGATCAGACACAAGCAATCCAAAACAGATGAAAGAAAAGAAGCTGAAGAAAAAGAAGACCAAAGAATACCTACCGTATTTTTTAGAGTATATCCATTCCATGGATGTTTCTTTATGCATATTTAAAACAAAAAATTCTTTCATTAATTTTTTATATTCTCTCACATTTCCTTCGTATCTAAATAAATTTTCATTTAATCACCAAGATCTCCTAGACACCTCTCCATGTTCCAATTCCATCCATACCGGATTATGATCTGTTAGAGTTCTTGGACATATCTTCGTCTTCTTCACCCTAGAAAGGAAATCATTTGTAATTAATATAAAATCAATTCTAGAGAAAGATTGGTGCCTATCTGAGAAAAATGTAAAGTCTTGTTCTTTAAAATTCCGTTCACGCCAAATGTCTCTCAGCTCCATATCCTCCATCATATCAAAAAAGGATTTAGGCAATCTTGCTCGCATTTGATTATTTTGTAAAAGTCTCTTCTTGTCCATTCTAGTATCCAATATCCATTCCAGTCACCCAACATTATACAAGATTTATAGTCCCAGTTTATCAATTTTGTATGTAGCAACTTGTAAAATCTGTCTTGTTGTTGATTGGGTGCATATATTCCCACTAAAAGTACTTTCTTTCCTTCGATTAATAATTCAATTGCAATGTATCTACTTTGCAGGTCTGCTTCAATTAATTTAGCCATTAAGTCTTTCTTTAGATATATAACTATACCATTTTTCTTCTCTGGCGCAGATGCCACAAAATGTGTTCCCAGTCTTGCATTTATCAAATATTTTTGATCATTTGCCTTAATATGTGTTTCTTGCAAACAAATGACATCATTTTTAAATTGTTTCAAATAATGGAATATTTTCTTCCTTTTTTGCAGTGAGTTTAAGCCATTAACATTCCAAGTTAAAAATCTAGTTGCCATCTTTGACCCCATGAAGCCTTTTGAGCACCGATTGGAAATCCTCCTGGAATTTCTTCTTTGGTCTTGCCCCCCCCCCAGCTTCTGTATTTATGTTTGTACTTCCTTGTATTGTTATCTGGGTTTGTTGCATCTTTAATTCTTGTTCCTTTCGTTTAGTTGCCGCTCATGTTTGTCTTTGTTCTTGGGCTTCTTCTGTTTTTTCAAATAACTCCAAGGCTTGCACAGCCCCCGAAAGTTGCACTAATTCTTCTTGGGTACTCCAAGCCCCTCTCTGAGCTTGTGCTTGCAAATCTTCCTTTCTAGCATCTCCTGCTTCTTTTCTTTTTCTGGCTCCTGGAGATGGTGGGTATCCAGCCTTTAATACATTGACATAAAAATCTCTTGCCTTCCAAATTGTATTGAGACGATATCGTTCTCCTGAGTAATTCACCACCAATCCGGCTGGAACCTCCCATCTATACTGTATCTGACAATTTCTCAATTCATCCACTAGAAATGCATAGTCTTTTTTAGCTCTCAACATTTTAGGGGGAATTTCCTTGCATACTGCAACCTCCTGTCCTGCCACTTGTAGTTTGTTTTTGTAAGAAGCTTGTAAGATCCCATTTCTTATCTTCCTGGTAACAAAGTAGATCACAATATCTCTTGGTAGTTGTCTTTGCCTGGAAATCCATGAATTAACACGATAAATTTTATCAATTTGCCAGTCACACTCTGCTTTGGACTCTCCAGTTAACTGTGCAAGAGAATGTAAGTATAGAACAAAGACAGGATGTAATTACATATAAAGAAATTCTTAACACAGAGAGAGGTATATTAAAGTTAAAGCCCTTGAGGGTACTAAGGGAAGAAAGGGTAATGCAAACTTGGTTTCAGTATATACAATTACAGGCTAAATGGAGAAAAGATCAGAACATTGGTATTATACAAAGTGAAGAAAATTTGGTAAAACAAATTAGAGACCAGAGTCAAATGCATATAAAAAGGTTGTATAATATATTGATAGAAATAGACTCGGAAACAGAGTTAGTTAAGGATTGTATGATAAAATGGGCACAAAACTTTGAACAACCAATAATGATGGAAACATGGGAAAAGATATGGGTAAGAAATGTAAAATTTACACAAGCGCAAAATTTGAGAGAAAACTTTTACAAAATGTTTTATAGATGGCATTTAGATCCCAAAAAGTTACCTTGTATGTATCCGAATTTACAATCTAAATGTTGGAGATGTGATTGTGATGACACTACTTATTTTCATGTATGGTGGACTTGTAAAAAAGTTAAAGCATTTTGGATAAAAATTTGGTGGATTATTCAAAATATTCTTAAAAAGAGGATAAAGTTTACTCCACAGTTATTTTTGTTGGGTATAATCACGGATTGTATGGTTATATAGACTAATTTGATCCTGAATTTAATAACTGCAGCAAGATTGTTGGTGGCACAGTATTGGAAGAAGGAAGATGCCTACTACTCAAGAATGGATATTAAAGACTTCCGGCTTGCTTCTCGTCGCTGCCAGACGGTCCCTTGGGACTGCCAGCCCCATTGCCTGTAAAGAGCCGCCTTTACAACGGAAAGGTGGCTCGAAAAACTCCATTTCCAGGAGGAAATGTGAGATAGAGCAGGTGAGTGTAGGTAGAGCTTTCCGCGAAGCCCCCAGAGTTTTTTTTTTTACTCTTGGGGGCGAGCGGATGAGGCTCCCTATATCACTCGCCGTTTGCAGAGCAAGGCGACGAAAACAAGCTTTTCAAGAAAACTAACAGACTAAGTAAAGAGGATGAGATCTGGACCTAGACCTGCGACCCTAAATCGCAAGAATTTATACTTATTTTGCAAAGGATATTGAACAAAGTAAAAAAGAACTTTTAAAATGGCGACTGCCGAAGTTTGAGCAGGGAAGCTGAAAAGGGAAAGTCCTTCCGTTTCTTATTAAGCCACAAAGTAGCGGAATAAATACTCCTGGCTACAATTGAAGAAAAAGCTCCACTTTTGTGTTTTCTCTTTTCTGGAGATTTGATATTTGGAAAGAAGCTTTTTTTCTTTGTTTGTTTGTTTTTCTTTTCTTTTTTAAGAGAGTTTGTCTGTGTGGAAATATGGCGTTCAGACTTACAAAGCCAGACAAACATGCAATGGGGGGGGGATTCCCCCATCTATAAACTACATGAACAAGTTCTAAACCTACAGACTCAGAAAACTGATTTTAATATAATTGAATTTCTCTTGGAGGAGATTGTAAGAAGGGATGAGATTGTGAATCAGAACTTTGAAAAATTTAAGCAGGAAATTAAAGAAATGGTGCAATTAAATTTTGATATTTTGCAACGAAAGATTGCAAAAGTGACTAATGGTTTTTCAGAAATTGTTATGAAGTTGGGTACAAATATTGACTTATTAGAGTCTAAAATGGAGGAAATTGAGGATAATTTGGACAATAAAATACAAAGAACTGAAAATGATTTGATAAATACTCAAGATAATAGCTTAGAAGAAAAACTTAAAATGGAAGCTGATTATAAGACTTGTAATGCAGAAAATATAAAACAAAGGATTGAAAAAGAAGTTTTAATGATGCAATATAATCTCACAGAATATGCGATTAGACTGAGAGGATTACAGGAAAACAACAGAGATGACTTAAGGAAAATATCTTCTGAAATTCTGGCTGGGATCTTAAAGGTTCATCCTGAGGAAGTATTTTGTAGGATTGACAGAGTTTATAGAATAAACTCCTGGATTGCAAAGCCAAGAGATGTGGTGATTTATTTTACAGACAAAGAAATAAGAAATAATATTGTGCAAAAATCTTTTAATTTTACTCTGCATTTGCTTGGAAGAAAGATTTGGATATACAAAGAGCTACCACCTAAGATGTTATTGGAGAGAAAGAAATTTGGTTTTCTGGTGACTGAGCTTAAAAATCGAAATATTCTATTTAGGTGGGATACTCCAGTTGGTATAATATTGAGATATCAAGGAGTAAGATATCAATTAAATACTGTTGAAAAAGCGGAAGAATTTTACCAAAAATTTTTGAAAATGAGTTCAACATTTTTATGCACAACACAAGATAAGCAGGAGTTGGAAATAAAGGAAAAATATTGAGCTACAGAGGCCTCTGTAGATGAATTGCCTTTGGATTCTTTAGATACCTCAGCTGGATTATCCATAAATAAAAGAGATGTGGCATTGGATTCTAATGTGATGATTCATCAAGTCACAGACAAGCATGGAAATCAATTAATTGATACACAACTTATAGAAAAGAAATATGAGTCACAAAAGCAAAACCAACAAGATCAAGCTATAAATCAGAATGAAAACCGACCAGTCGATATACAACTCGTAGAAAGGAGATTAGGATGGAGATCAAACCCACAACAAGTCAAGAAAAAAAGAAATAGATCTCGCAAAAACAAAAATTTCTAAATTAGGCAACAGTGAAGCCAGTTATTTAAAAGATGACTGAATACATGAAAAGATAGTTGAGGCGAAGTATTGCTCAATATTATCCTGAGGAGAGTGACAGACCTCTGCAATGCTGTAATTTTGGGATGTGAAAAGGGCCTTAAATTGTTGGATTGGAATTATTCATTTTGGACTTTTTTTTTTTTTATAAATATATCATGCTTATCCTGAGCTATATGGCAAGAGAGCTATGCTGGGGCATGCAGAAGATCTGGTTGTTACCCCATTATGATGGTGGGAATTAATAATCCTGAAGAAATCCACTATTACAGATATTATATGGAATGCAATTATAATGTCACTCAGGTGGTTGTTTTCCTTTTTTATATACATGAAGATATTTATTATTGATGGGGGCAGATGATAACTGAGGATTTTGAACATTCTGTTGCAATCAGGATGCTATGTTACCCTAATATGGGCGATGGAGTTAACAATCCAGTGGAGAGACATCAAAGAAGATATTATATTATATGGATTATAAATTTAAAGTTATTGATTTTATTTATATAAGGGAATATCTTTTTTTTAGTAGGGTGGGCAGAAGAATAAAGATATTAAGAATTGTTATGTATGGTAATTTTGTAGGAAAGTGGGTGGAGACAGGTTAGTTTATTGATTGTTTAGTTTAAGAAAAGGGGTGTTTAAGAGATACATTTATGGGAGTGGAGGAAATGGATAGAGTTGAATAAATGTTAAATTAGGATTTATTATATAGCTTTTTAGGGGAAGGCTGCTTTGAAATGTTATATTAATATACATTAAAGATTAAATGTTAAAATAGGATTTATTATATAGTTTTAAAGTGGAAGGTTGTTTTGAAATGTTATATTAATATATAGATATATGTATGGGGGAGGAGAAAAAGGGCAGATTATTGCTAAATTGGGAGTTATAATAATGTTATTATGCTAAACCAGAAGTTATTATACAATGTTACAGTAGAATGTTATTTTGAAATGTATGGTAAAAGGGGGATGTAATAATATTATTAGAAAGAAAGGGTCAGTATTTGAGGGATGGAGTAAGGGGATCGTAAAATATTATATAATCTGTTACGAATTTGGATTTCATTTTGAAGAAGTCACAGGGGGACGGGTGGTGAGGGGCGGTTAGGGAGGAGGGGGGAGAAAAAAGGGGGAAAATTTGTATTTGAAAAACTTTTTCAATAAAAAAAAAGAATGGATATTAAAAGTAGCAAATTTAGCAGAGATGGCAAAGATCTCAGCGTATTTGAAGGACTATTCAAATGAGAAATATATGATAGAATGGAGAAGATGGATAGATTATATTCAAAATAAATACTGGACTAAAAAATTTCAAATAGCTTACGAATAGATAGAGAGATGTTATTATGTATTCAAATTTAGTTTGGTAAATAGGGAGTTAAAGTATTAGAGAGATGTAAGAGGTTATAATTAATTAGACTATGTTAGATCATGATTGTTGAATGTTATACCCTGTATTTTGCTCTGGGAAGTAGGGAGGGGGGTGGGTGGGAGGGGGAGGGTTGGGGAGGGAGGAGGGAAGGGGGGGATATATATGTAAACTTTTTAAAACTTTTCAATAAAAAAAAAGAAAGAAACATTTCTACCAATCTATCAATGGAGAAACTGCAGTGAATCAGTCAGTACCTGACAAGGAAGAATCAGTGCAGTTCTGGGCACAGATATGGGATAACCCAAAGAAATTCAACAAGGACGCAACTTGGCTAAATGAGGTGGATAAGAATGAAACAGAAGTTGAAATGAAAGAACTAGTAATAACAACAGAAATGGTAGAGATAAGAGCAAAGAAGATCAAGAATTGGTCAGCACCAGGTGAAGATGAACTGCATGGTTTTTGGTTGAAACATCTAACTCAGGGGCAACCTTAAACACTCAAAGAGCCATTGGACCCGTTTCCCACAGAAAAGAAAACACCAGGAGCCAATAATTTAATAACCAGACCCAGTCACATGACCCCTTCCAGCCACACCTACCCAGCCGGTCATTAGGGCAGAGAACTGGTTGTTAAATTATTTGCCCCGCCCGGCCCCACCTCACCCCTTCCCTCTCAGCCACCCCTCGGCTCTCTCTGTCTCTCTCTGTGTCTCTTGCCTCTCTCTCTCTGATTCTGATTCTCTGGTGCATCATCACTAGCTGGGTCTTGCTGCCCAACAGACTGCAGCAGGAAACAGCAGGTGGCTACTTCCAGCCTTTGTTGGTGCTGGATATGCCTCGGTTGCTTGGGGAGATGCGTGACCTGCTCTCTGCCCCAAGACACTGGCCCAACCCATGCTGTGGCCTACACCGCTGCTGTTGCCAGTGGGGCAGGGTCACATTGTGGCTCTGTATCGTAATGGGCTTCAGAAGAGGAGGGGACCACATCTCCCCCATTGTGAAGCATGCTAAATTTCACTGTGCTGTACAAGGCGCTGTGAGGCCATGGAGGCGCCAAAGCAGTGGCGTCGGCCAGGTGAAGCCGGTGTCTTAGGGTGGAGAGCAGGTCATGCATCCCAAGCAACTGAGACGCCCAGCACCAACAAAGGCCGTAAGAAGAGCCTGCAAGATCAAGCAAGAGATGAGGCACTGGAGAATCAGCCCCAGCCGCTTCTCTCTGCAGCAGAGGGATGAAAGGAGGGAGCTGCAGCAGAGGGATAAAAGAGCCACATGTGGCTCTGGAACCATGGGTTGCCAACCCCTGATCTAACTGGTCTATACCAGGGGTGAAATCCAGCAGGTTCTGACAGGTTCTGGAGAACTGGTAGTGGAAATTTTGAGCAGTTTGGAGAACTTGCAAATAACACCTCTGGCTGGTCTCAGAGTGGGGTGGGAATGGGGATTTTGCAATATCCTTCCCCCAGGAGTGGGGAGGGAATGGAGATTTTGCAGTATCCTTCTGCTGTATCCACCAAGCCACGCCCACCAAGCCATACCACATCCACCAAGCCATGCCCACAGAACCGGTAGTAAAAGAAATTTGGATTTCACCACTGGTCTATACCTTCTCATTGCCAAGCAGCTTACCAACATACACTGGGTCCACAATTATTAGACAAGTGAGTATTTTGACCATATCATTTTCATCCATATTTTCCACCTCCAAGCTGTATAAACTTGAATGCTTACTGGATATAAACATATCAGGTGATGTGTATTTGTGTAATGTGGTGTGGCCTAAGGAGATCAACATCTCCCTACTGTCAATTTTTAGAAGACACTTTCTTCAAACGGTATAAGAAAAAGTCTGCATCTTTCAAGAAGACCATGATTTTTATGCAGGACAATGCTCCATTGCATGCATTGAAGTATTCCACTGTGTGACTAGCCAGTAAAGGCCTTAAAGATAAAGAATAATGTCATGACCCCCTTCCTCACCTGACCTAAACCCTATTGAGAACATGTGGGCCCTTCTTAAATGTGAGATTTACAATGAAGGAAAACAGTAAACCTCTCTGAACAGTGTCTGGGAAGCTGTGGTTGCTGCTGCACAAAAAGTTGATCATCAACAGACCAAGAAATTGACAGACTCCATGAATGGAAAGCTTATGGCTGTTATTGAAAAGAAGGGTGGCTATACTGGTCACTGATTTATTTTTTTAAAATGTCCAAAAATATTTATTGTACATTTTGAGCTGTTTGTTTATTCACAACAGATGCAAACAAACAAGTGAGATGGGCAAATTTTCATTTTTCATTTTGTTGCATAATAATTCTGCACGCTAATATTTGCCCAGTAATTGTGCACACATAGATATTCTCCTAAGGAAATCAAAACTTCACTTTTATTTTCTTAAATATTCAGGTTTGAGGTTTGTTAACATTTTGGATTGACCGAGAGCACTGTAGTTGTTCAATAATAAAATTAATCCTCCAAAATACAGCTTGCCTAATAATTGTGCACACAGTGTACTACAAGAGATTCACTGTTACCCCTACTATTTGTCATTACACTGTCTCCTCTTCAACAATACTGAATAACTAAGGTCATGGCTATCAAACATCAAAAATATCTGCCAGGCTATCCCACCTCTTTTGCATGGATGATCTGAAGCTGTATAGAAAAGCAGCATTTGGGACTTCCAGTGGTGATATCAGGCTGTTGCGGGGCAAACAAGTGGGGGTCCGCTCATTTTCACCCAATTTTCCATGTTTTCGAGGCCCACACAGGTGACCTGGATCCTGGAGCGATCGATGGAATAGAGAAGTATCTTCGGAGTTTAAGCAGAGAGAGGTGCAAACTCCCGTTTAACAAAAGGAATTTCTGATCAGGCACGGAAGAAATCAGCCTTACATGGCGGATCCAGAGGTGTGATGATCTGATGGTTCGAGTAGGAAGAGAAGAGAGGAAAGCAGCTTGAAGGATTGGCAAGAAGAGAAGTACAAGAGACAGAAAGGAAAAACTCTCAGGGATTGTGAAATTACGTGATATAGCAGTGAATCAAGTCTCCTGAAAAAAGTGGTGAATTGGCAGTGGGAATGGAGGCTATGAGCTGTCAAACACCAAAAAGGAAAGTAATGCATGAGAGGTGCAAGTGAATGAGTGGACTTGGGCTTTTATTGAAAGATTAACTGGCTTTTGACAGTGATATCTTAAAAGAGAGAACACTGTGCGTGCTGGAAGAGAAATCCTGCTAGAGAGAACTATGGTGACTGTGCCTTTTTGAACCGAGATGACATCTTGGGGGGAGAAAAAAAAAACCCATACATTGGATTTAAAGAGAAAGAAATAATAATCCAAAAGACATTATAAACCCTGATATAGTGGACTTATAGTAATTACTTAAAACAAGAGTCCTAGAAGAATTTTCAGAAGAATTCAAATTAGGAAAGATTAGAAAAATTAGGAAATAACAAACTATTCTAAAAATACGAGTTCCAGGTATATTAGTAAAGAAAGAAGCAGACATCCTGCGAGCTTCGGAACTTAAAATTTTAAAATAATTAAAATTTTATTTTACTAAGCTTTCGTCAACCATCTGCTAACATCGTCAGAATATTAAACTACCATTACAGAGATCTCTGCCTTTATATGCCATTAATCAATTTGGCCATTGCGCGTATAATAGGCCCTTCCAGCCATCTCCCAATAACAATTCCATCAACAGGCATATCGAACTGCCACCGGCCTACCAGGCTTTGAGACACTAGGAAAGACCCTGCAGGATGAGCAAAGATGGCTTTCCATCAGTGAGCAGAGACCAATGGTACCCACCCCCCACCTCTGAGCATGCATACTCAGCCTGTGAAGGCATAGTCAATCCTGACCAAACACAAAGCAACCCGGCAGGGCTGTCTCAAACTGTAACAGATAGGATTAATGAGAAATGAACCTGGCCGACCACAAGATCATGGACAAGGCGGCAAATTGCAATGGTTGACAGGCTAACATCATCCCCTACTGATAAGCAAACTAGGAGGGAGGAAACAGTAGGATAAGCCTCCATCATTCAGTGTGATGACAACAAAAACAACACAGCTAATTACAAGTGGGAGATAGCTGGAAGGGCCTATTATATACACAATGGCCAAATTGATTAATGGCATATAAAGGCAGAGATCTCTGTAACAGTAGTTTAATACTCTGATGTATATAAAGGCAGAGATCTCTGTAATGGTAGTTTAATACTCTGATGATGTCAGCATATATATAGTAAAGAAAGAAGCAGACATCCTGCTTCTTAAAATAATAAATTATTTTAATTTATTTAATTAAAATAATTAAAATTTTATTTTATATATATATGTGTGTGTGTGTGTTTTTTTTTCTTTTAGCCAGGTTTTTCCTACGTAACCAAGATTTTTCTACAGCCCTAGCTCAGTGGAGTCACATCCACTCAATTCTGGGCTTTTTTCTTCTGGCCCTATGCTGCCGTATGTTGCCTAGTGAGAGACCTATATAGATCTATTTCTGGCTCGTTAGCCATCATCAGTAAGCCACACCCACATCTCATGTATCCTCCCTGTAAAGGTACAATATCTATTTTCTTACTTTTCGGAGGTTTTATGTGTGTTTTTCTTTTAGCCAGGTTCCTACGTAACCAAGATTTATCTACAGCCCTAGCTCAGTAGAGTCACATCCACTCGATTCTGGGCTTTTTTCTTCTAGCAGCCAGCAGGCCCTATGCTGCCCTATGCTGCCTAGTGAGCTAGGGCTGTAGAAAAATCTTGGTTACGTAGGAAAAACCTGGCTAAAAGAAAAACACACATAAAACCTACGAAAAGATGTGTGTGTGTGTGTGTGTGTGTGTGTGTGTGTGTGTGTGTGTGTGTGTATAGGTCTTTGGTTATTCAGGTTTTTTCCTGCGTAAAGTTGGGGGTGTCTTGGCAACGTTTCGATGAAGTCTCATTTGTCATCTTCAGGCTGGTGTTCTCGGCTTCGTGCTTCTAGGAGCAATGTGTGTGAGCTCAGCTGTTTCTTCCTTTTAACTGCCAGTGGGGGTGTGAACTGATTGGGTGGGAGTTGGCTGTGTTCTGATTGGGTGGAGGTGTGTTCTGATTGGTTGGGGGTTTAGCTGTGCTCTGATTGGATGGGGGATTGGCTGTGCTCTGATTGTCTGGGTGTATGTTCTGTTTAGGTGGGGGCTTGGTTGTGCTCGGGTTAGTCTGAGTAGCAGGGGGATTTGAGCTGGTGAGCTGTGTTGCTGTTCTTTGGCTTCATGTTCGTGGCCGTGCCATTTCTTCATGTTGGGTGTCAGTCTGCTTCATGTATGGATTGGAGGAGTTTGAAGTGGCTAATGATGCAGCTGTGGTCTGGCTTCTGGTCCGTGGTCGTGCCTGATAATCAGTGTGGGTTTGAGTCTGCTTTCTGCATAGATGTGTGGTGGTTACATCCTGTGTGGCTCTCGTGAGTGTGAGTCTGGTGTCATTCTTTGTGTTAGGGACTCGTTTGTCAATAAGGGCGGGTTTCCAAATGGCTGGCAGGCGGGAGGGAGGTATCATCTCGTTTATTCATGCTGTGTGGACGTTTTTCTATCTCAATGGCTTCTCTGATTATTCTGTTGTTAAAGTGTTCAGTTTTGGCAATAGTTCTGGTCTTTTTAAAGTCAATATCATGTCCTGTGGCTTTGAGGTGTTGGACCAGGGAAGAAGTTGGTTCCTCTTTTCTAAGTGAGTTCTTGTGTTCTTCAATGCGTGCACTTATTCTTCTGTTGGTTTGTCCGATGTATGTGGTGGGGCAGGCGGTGCAAGGGATTTCATATACTCCTTGATTTTCTAACTCAATTTTGTCTTTGGGGTTTCTTAGGATGGTGGATATTTTTCAGTTTGTGCAGAATGCTGTCTTGATGTTGGTTTGTGGAGGATCTTGCTGATTCTGTCTGTGGTGCCTTTTATGTATGGGAGGAGGGCTTTGCCGTTTTCTTGTTCTCTGTCTTGGATTTTAGTGGGGGTTTCTTTTTGGATTAGGTTGGTGATCTTATTTCTTTGGAATCCATTAGATGTTAGAACGTTAGTGAGAGTGTGTAGTTCGGTTTTTTGGTGTTGTTCGTCAGCTAAGCGTTTTGTTCTGGAGATGAGTGTCTTGGCTACGGAGTTGATCTGTGCTGGGTGGTGGTGTGAGAGTGCGTGCAGATAGCGGTTTGTGTGTGTTTTCTTCTGGTAGATGGTGTGTCCTAGGGAGCCATTGGAGTTTTTGTAGACTAAGACATCCAGGAAGGGAAGTTGGTTGTTCGCTTCTGTTTCCATGGTGAACTGTATTTTGGGGTGTAGGCTGTTGAGGTGTGTGAGGAAGTTGTCCAGTTTTTCTTTCCCATGTGGCCAGATTATGAAGGTGTTGTCTACGTATCTGAGCCAAAGTTTCAGTTTGTGATCAGATTTTTCTAGAGCTTGGGTTTCAAAGTGTTCCATGTAGAGGTTAGCAATGACAGGTGAGAGGGGTGATCCCATGGGTGCTCCTTCTATTTGTTTGTATTTTTGTCCGTTATAAATGAAGTATGTGTTGGATAGGCAGTGGTTGGTCAGATCTAGGATGTGCTTGGGGGGGTTATATTTGTTTTGGATAGCTGTCAAGGCTTCTTTGATCGGCACTTGGGTGAAGAGGGATATGACATCGAAGCTCATGAGTAGGTCGTTGGGCTGTAAGTTTTGTTTCTTTATGATCTCTATGAACTGGAATGAGTTTTTTACATGTGAGTTGATGGATTCTGCATAGGGCTGTAGTTGTTTGGCGAGAAATTTGACTAGATTTTGTAGAGGTGAGCCTATGGAGCTGACTATGGGTCTAAGTGGGGTTCCTTCTTTGTGTATCTTGGGGAGACCATAGAGCTTAGGGCATCTGGATGAAATGGCTTCGAGTCTGCCCTTCTTTTATCTATGTAGGTCTTATATTCGTCTGCCGCTTTTTGTAATGCTATCTTAACGTTTGGCCATATGCAGCGGATTTTCTCTGCCCAACTACCAGGGGTGTCCATGCTGGTTGATGGAGGCTCTACCTCCGGTATGATTGGGAAGTCTCGACCATATATGACCTGAAAGGGGGAAAGGCCTGTGCTACGATGAATGACGTTATTATAAGCTACTTCTGCGAATGGGATCAGCCTGGACCAATCAGATTGCTGGTAAGAAATGTAGCAACGAAGGTATTGCTCAACTGCAGCATTAGCTCGCTCTGCTGCTCCATTAGTACTGGGGTGAAACGCAGAGCTTAACCCTTGGGTGGAGCCTATACGTTGTATGAATCACTTCCAAAATTTAGCGGTGAATTGGACTCCACGATCTGAAATAATCCGCTTAGGAACTCCATGAAGGCGATAGATGTGTTGGAGAAACATGTCAGTTAGACGTCGTGCAGATGGTAATCCCTTACAGGGCACGAAATGAGCTTGCTTCAAGAACAAGTCCACCACCGTCCAGATCACATTGTATCCATCGCTAGGGGGAAGATCGACTATAAAGTCCATAGCGATCTCTTCCCACGGCTTACTGGGATCAGCTACCGTCTGTAACAGTCCAATCAGTTTTCCTGACCATGGTTTAGCCGCCGCACAATTTGAACATCCTCTTACATAATTCTCGATCTGGCCGCGCATCTGCGGCCACCAAAATTGTCACCTGACAAGATGAAGTGTTTTTAAATAGCCGAAATGTCCTGCCGGTTTTGAATCATGACAACAGCGTAGAACATACGTTCTCAGCAACTCTGGAACGCACACTTTATCGCCTTTCCACGCTAACCCCTCCCGAATGGTAAGTAAGGCTCGGTTCTGTGTCAACCATTGATCATTGTTCAATGCGGCCTTGAGTTCAGTTATAAAGGACCCCCTCTGAACGAAGCATGGTTGACATATCATGTGACCCCTGACTGGGCGGTATAAGAGCTTCTACGACCTCCTCCCGTCTGCTATGGTATTGTGGCATTCGAGACAAGGCATCTGCAAGGAAATTTTTCCCAGCCGGTACGTACTTCAAGCGGAAGGAGGACCTATGGAAGTATTGCGACCATCGCACTTGTTTAGGGGACAACTGTCTCGGTGTTTGTAGGGCCTCCAGGTTCTTATGATCCATCCAGACCTCAAACGGATGCACTGCCCCCTCAAGAAAGTGACGCCATGTCATCAACGCCCATTTCACAGCGAAGGCCTCTTTCTCCCATATAGCCCATCCTCGTTCGGTGGGACTTAATTTGCGGGAGGTGTATGCACACGGTCGCAGACGACCCTGCCCATCCTTCTGTAGAAGAACAGCCGCTACAGCTACGTCACTGGCGTCTACCTGAACGATGAATGCTAGTGTTGGATCAGGATGTTTAAGGACTGGTTCTTTAGTGAACAGGTATTTCAATTGTTCGAACGCTGTTTGACATGCTGTGGTCCAATGTAACAACTGGCCGGGTTTTGGTTTGGAGGTACACAATAAGTCTGTTAGAGGCAATGCTATCGTAGCAAATGCAGGGATAAATTGTCGATAAAAATTGGCAAAACCGAGGAAACTCTGGAGCTATCTTCTAGTCCCTGGGGCTTGCCAGTCCACAATTGCCTGGACCTTTCGTAGGTCCATTTCCACACCGTCCGCTGATATTCGGTAACCCAGGTAGTCTATTCTTGTTTTGTGGAACTCACATTTCAACAATTTCACAAACAGTTTGGCCGCCAACAACTTTCATAACACCTGATGCACCAACTTGACGTGTTCTTCCATGGTTTGGGTATATATTAAGATATCGTCGGGGGCTTCCGGTTTGCTCTTCGTAGCCACCAGACGGTCTCTCGGGACCGCCAGCCCCTTCGCCTGTAAAGAGCCGCCTGTACAGCGCAAAGGCGGCTCGAAAAACCCCATTTCCAGGAGGAAATGTGGGATAGAGCAGGTGAGTGTAGGTAGAGCTCTCCGTAGCCCCCAGGGTTTTTTTTTTTACTCTTGGGGGCGGGCGGAGGAAGCTCCCTATAGCACTCGCCGCCCGCTCCGGGCGTTGGGAGACTTCTGCCTTTTTGCAGAACAAGACTATGAAGACAAGCTTCTTAAGATATTTAACAGATTAACTAAAGATGATGAGATTTGGATCTGGACCTGTGACCCTAAATTGCAAGTATTAATACTTATTTCGCAAAGGATATTCAACAAAGTAAAAAAGACCTTTTAAAATGGCGATTGCCGAAACTGGAGCAGGGAAGCTGAAAAGAGAAAGTCCTTCCGTTTCTTATTAAGTTACAAAGTAGCAGAATAAATGCTCCTGGTTACATTTGAAGGGATTTGAGCTGGACCTGTGACCCTGAATTGCAAGTATCTCACTTATTTTATAACAATTATTGAAGAAGGAAAAGGAAAAGGAAAAAAGAATCTTTAAAAAGGGCGATTGCCGAGGCTTGAGAAGGGGCTGAAAGGGAGAGTCCTTCCGTTTCCTATTGAGATACAAAGTAGCTGAATAAATATTTTTGGCTACACTTGAAAATAAAGCTCTACTTTTGTGTTTTTTCTCTTCCTGGAGATTTGATATTGATCTTGGTTGGAAAGAGGTTTTTTTTTTTCTCTGCTGCCTCTCTTTTCTTTTTTTTTAAAAAAATAGTTTGTCTGTGTTGAAACATGGCATTAAAGCCGGACAAACAAGCAATGGGGGGGGATTCCCCCATTAACAAATTACGTGACCAAGTTTTAAAGCTCCAGTCTCAGAAAACTGATTTTAATATAATTGAATTTCTTTTGGAGGAGATTGTAAGAAGGGATGAGATTGTGAATCAGAACTTTGAAAAATTTAAGCAGGAAATTAAAGAATTAGTGCAATTAAAGTTTGATATTCTGGATCGAAAGATTATAAAAATGGCTAATGGTTTTGTAGGATTTATGATTAAGTTGGATGAAAATACTAACTTATTAGAGTCTAAAGTGGAAGAAATTGAGGACAATTTGGATAATAAAATACAAAAAATTGAAAATGATTTGACAAACATTCAAGACAATAGCTCAGAAGAAAAATCTAAAATGGAGGTTGAACAAAAGTCTTGTAATGCAGAAAATTTACAACAACGGATTGAAAGAGAGGTCCTAATGGTGCATTACAATTTTACAGAATATGCGATCAGACTCAGAGGTTTGCAGGAAAATAACAGAGATGATTTAAGGAAAATATCTTCTGAAATTCTGGCTGGGATTTTAAAGGTTCAACCTGAGGAAGTGTTTTGTAGGATTGACAGAGTGTACAGAATAAACTCCTGGATTGCAAAGCAAAGGCAATTGCCTAGAGATGTGGTGATTTATTTTACAGATAAGGAAATTAGGAATAATATTGTGCAAAATTCCTTCAATTCTACTTTGCAATTGTATGGAAGAAAGATATGGATCTACAAAGAGCTCCCCCCCAAGATGTTAATGGAAAGGAAGAAATTGGTTTTCTGGTGACTGAGTTAAAATACAGAAATATTCCATTTAGGTGGGATGCCCCAGTTGGCATAATATTGAGATATCAAGGAGAAAGATACCAATTAGATACTGTTGAAAAAGCGGAAGAATTTTATCAAAAATTTTTGAAAATGAACTTAACATCTATAGGCACAATACAGGATAAGCAGAAGGAGTTGGAAATAAAGGGAAAACATCGAATTACAGAGGTTGCGGTAGACAAATTGTCTTTGGATTCTCTCGATACTCCAGCTGGATTATCTACAAATATGAGAGAAGCGGCATCTGATTTCAACGTGATGATTCACCAAGTTAAAGACAAGTATGGAAATCAATTAGCTGATATGCAATTGGCAAAAAAGAAATATGAGATACAAAAACAAAACCAACAAGATCAACTTATAAAGCAGAATGAAAACCGATCAGTTGATATACAACTTGTAGAAAGGAAAACAGGATGGAAATTAAACCCACAAAAAGAAAAGAAAAAAAGAAATAGGTCTCATAAAAACAGAAATTTCTAAATTAAGCAATGGTGAAGCCAGTGATTTTAAAAAAAATGAATGAATATGTGAAAAGATAGTGGAGGCGAAGTATTGGTTAATATCATCCTGAGGACAGTGACAGACCTCTGCAATGCCGTAATTTTGGGATGTGAAAAGAGCCTTAAACTGTTGGATTTGAATTATCTATTTTGGATTTTTTTCTTGTATTGATAAATATATTATAACTATTCTGAGCTACAAGGCAAGAGAGCTACGTTGGGGCATGCAGAAGATCTGGTTGTTACCCATTACGATGATGGGAATTAATAATCCTGATGAAAGCCACAATTACAACTATATGGAATACAATCATAATGTCACTCGGGTGGTTGTTTTTACTTTTATATATATATGAGGATATTCATTACTGATGGGGGCAGATGATGACTGAAGACTTTGAACAAACTGTTGCACCAGGATGCTACGTTACCCAATTATGGATGAGGGACTCAACAATCCAGTGGAAAGACATCAAAGAAGATATTATATGGATTATAAATTTAAAGTTATTGTCTTTTTTTTTTTAAATAACGGAATATATACATACATATATATATATATATATTAGCAGAGTGGGCAGTGGATTGAAGATATTAAGAATTGTTGTGCATGGTAATTTTGTAGGAAAGTGGGTGGAAATATGTTAGTCTACTGATGGATTAGCTTAAGAAAAGGGATGTTTAAGTGATATATTTAGGGTAGTGGAGGAAATGGACAGAGTTGAATAAATGTTAAATTAGGATTTATGGGGAAGGCTGCTTTGAAATGTTATATTAATATACACAAAGAATAAATGTTAAAGTAGGATCTATTATACAGTCTTAAAGTGGAAGGTTGCTTTGAAATGTTGTAATAATACATAGATATAAGTTTTGGGGAGGACAAAAAGGGCAGATTATTGCTAAATTGGGAGTTATAATAATATTATGCTAAACTAGAAGTTATCATACAATGTTATAGCAGACTGCTTTTTTTTTTGAAATGTATGGTAAAAGGGGAAAGTAACAATATTAATAATATTTTTAGTAAGTAAGGGTCAGTATATAGAGGAGGGAGTAAGGCGATGGTAAAATATTATGTAATCTGTTATGAATTAGGTTTTTGGTGTGAAGAAGTCACGGGGGGGATGGGTGGCGAGGGGGGGTTAGGGAGGAGGGGGGAGAAAAAAGGGGGAAAAATTTGTATTTGAAAACTTTTTCAAGATATCGTCCAGGTACATCAGAACACCCCTGTACAAATGTTCATGCAGCACCTCATTGATGAGCTGCATAAAAACTGCAGGAGTGCCCTGGAGACCGAACGGCATGACTTGAAACTGATAACTTCCGAGGGGACAGTTGAAAGTGGTTTTCCACTCATCCCCTGGCTTGATACGAACCCGATAATATGCCTCTCGCAGATCCAATTTCGTGAAAATACGCCCAGTCGCCAACGTGGCTAAGAGGTCCTTCATCAAGGGGAGCGGGTACAAATGCTCCACACAAACTGCATTTAAACCTCGGAAATCAACACATAAGCGTAAACCCCCCGTCCTTCTCCCTGAAAAGGACAGGGGCTGCCATACGTGATCTACTGGGTTTAATGAACCCTCTAGCCAAGTTCTTATCGATGTATCACCATAGCTCTGCTATTTCCTTCTGGGTCATAGAGTACATCCTTGGTTTTGGTAGCGTGGCCCCAGGCACCAATTCTATAGCACAGTCCGTAGGCCGATGGGGAGGCAAGACCTCACACTCCTCTTCGCTAAATACGAGTGCAAGATCCTCATAAACACTAGGGAAGTCTCTTTCCATAGGGGGTACCATCGTAGCACAGCACAGCCCTTTATGCCCCGCCATAGAGGACGCACAGGGGTCCCTAGCCACATCAAGCTGCGCTGGATCGACAGCCAGCCGCAGTTTCCAATACCCCCCCTTCCCACCAGATGGTGGGTTGCCACTTATCAAGCCAAGCTAAACGAAACGTAAAATTAATCTAACACAACAAGAAGCAATGATACAGAATATAAAAATGACAAAACAAAATTATTTTGAAACAGCGAATAAATCTGGAAGATGGTTGGCCCATAAATTGAAGAAGGAAAAAACCAAAAAGTTGATACAGCACCTACAGGACGAACACGGGAATCTGCATTATAAGATATAAGGGAAAAAATATTATCCAAAACTACTTCCAAACCTTAGACAGTCAAAAAAGTATTTTAGAAGAAAATTTTAAAAAGTACTTACAAGAGAGGAACCTGCCAAACATATCTGAGAAAGCTAGAGAAATGTTAAATGATAAAATAACTTTAATAGAGATGAAGGAGGCAATCAAGAAACAATAAAACAATAAAACACCAGGAACAGATGGGATCCCCACGGAAAAATATAAAAAGTTTCAAGAATCATTGGAGAAAATTATGCCAGAAATGTATAATGAAGTATTAAAGCGAGCTAAAATGCCAAACTCATGGACCAAGGCATTCATAACACTAATTCTGAAAGAAGATACAGATAACCAATTTATTAAAAATTATAGGCCAATCTTGCTGCTAAATATTGACTATAAAATATTTGCCACAATTATAGTAGAAAGAACTAAAAAAAAATACTAAATAAGATTATTCATTCGGACCAAAACGGGTTTTTACCCAAAAAACAAATAAGAAATAACACAAGAATCATAATGAATGTATTAGAGTACTATGAAGCCCACCTTGAAAAACAATTAGCACTAGTATTGGTGGATGCACAAAAGGCTTTTGATAATTTAAATTGGCAGTTTCTTACCACACAATCACTATGAAATTCGGAGAAAAATTTATTAGAATGATTAAGGCAATATATTTATTAGAATGATTAAGGCAATATATTCAAACCAAACAGTGAAAATAATCAACAGAGAAAGTCACCATAAATAAAGGTGTTGGCAAGGATGCCCACTCTCCCCTCTCCTATTTATCCTCTCATTAGAAGTTTTGCTGACACAGATTAGGGAAAATCAGGAAATAAAAGGGTTAAAAATAAAAAAAAAGTACAAAACACAGGCATTCGCAGATGATATGGCTTTCATAATAGAAGATCCCCTTGAAACAGGAGAAATATTAATTCAGGAAATAGAGAAATTTGGTAAGGTCACAGGTTTAACAATAAACAAAAGCAAAATGAAGATAATAAGCAAAAATCTTACACAAGGCCAAAATAAGGAACTAGAGAGGATATTGGAAATTCAAGTAGTGAAAAAAGTAAAATGCCTCAGAATCTGGTTAACAGCAAAAATTTCCTCCATAAAAGAAGATAATTACTCAAAACTATTACAACAAATTCAAAAGAACTTGGAGAATTGGGCAGAACTACAATTATCTCTGGTCGGAAGAATTGCGACCATAAAAATAAGCAGTTTACCAAATATTCTATACTTATTTCAGACTGACCAAGGTTTATCTTAGAATTGGCAGTACGGCTCAATTCAGACAGAAAACGTAACTTTTGAGACAGAGGTGAGATTTGCAAAAGAAACACATATCCATTTTCCCACGGTCTGAAAAGCGCAATAACACGTTCAATTTTCAAGTACGACCTTTCCCTGAGGTGTTAGACCAAAGTGTATCTCACAATTGGCAATAGGGCTCAATTCAGACAGAAAATATAACTATCGACATTTGCAGAAGAAAGACATATTCATGTTCCCCCCGGTCTGAAAAGCACAAAAAGACATTCGTTTTTAAAGTCCGAGTTTTCCCTGAGGAGAAAGACCAAGGTTCATCTGAGAATTGGCAGTAGGGCTCAATTCAGACAGAAAACGTAACTTTTGAGACAGAGGTCAGATTTGCAAAAGAAAAACATATTCATGTTCCCCACGGTCTGAAAAGCGCAAAAACACAGTCAATTTTCAAGTCCGAGTTTTCCCTGAGGAGATAGACCAAGGTTCATCTTAGAATTGGCAGTAGGGCTAAATTCAGACAGAAAACGTAACTTTTGAGACAGAGGTCAGATTTGCAAAAGAAAAACATATCCATGTTCCCCACGGTCTGAAAAGCGCAAAAACACAATCAATTTTCAAGTACGACCTTTCCCTGAGGTGTTAGACCAAAGTGTATCCAGAATTGGCAATAGGGCTCAATTCAGACAGAAAATGTAACTTTCGACATTTGCAGAAGAAAGACATATTCATGTTCCCCCCGGTCTGAAAAGCACAAAAAGACATTCGTTTTTCAAGTCCGAGTTTTCCCTGAGGAGAAAGACCAAGGTTCATCTGAGAATTGGCAGTAGGGCTCAATTCAGACAGAAAACTTAACTTTTGAGACAGAGGTCAGATTTGCAAAAGAAAAACATATCCATGTTCCCCACGGTCTAAAAAGCGCAAAAACACAATCAATTTTCAAGTACAAGCTTTCCCTGAGGAGTTAGACCAAAGAGTATCTCACAATTGGCAATAGGGCTCAATTCAGCCAGAAAACGTAACTTTGGACATTTGCAGAAGAAAGACATATTCATGTTCCCCCTGGTCTGAAAAGCGCAAAAAGACTTCGTTTTTCAAGTCCGAGTTTTCCCTGAGGAGAAAGACCAAGGTTCATCTTAGAATTGGCAGTAGGGCTCAATTCAGACAGAAAACGAAACTTTTGAGACAGAGGTCAGATTTGCAAAAGAAAAACATATCCATGTTCCCCACGGTCTGAAAAGCGCAAAAACACATTCAATTTTCAAGTACGACCTTTCCCTGAGGAGATAGACCAAGGTTCATCTAAGAATTGGCAGTAGGGCTAAATTCAGACAGAAAACGTAACTTTCGACATTTGCAGAAGAAACACATATTCCTGTTTCCCACGGTCTGAAAGGAGCAAAATCACATTCAAATTTCAAGTACGAGTTTTCCTTGAGGAGATAGACCAAGGTTTATCTTAGAATTGGCAGTAGAGCTCAATTCAGACAGAAAAAGTAACTTTTGAGACAGAGCTCAGATTTGCAGAAGAAACACATATCCATGTTCCCCACGGTCTAAAAAGCGCAAAAAACACATTCAATTTTCAAGTACGAGCTTTCCTTGAGGAGTTAGACCAAAGTGTATCTCACAATTGGCAATAGGGCTCAATTCAGCCAGAAAACATAACTTTTGACACAGAGCTCAGACTTGCAGAAGAAACACATATCCATGTTCCCCACGATCTGAAAGGGGCAAAAACACATTCAAATTTCAAGTACGAGTTTTTCTTGAGGAGATAGACTAAAGTAGGTCTCAGAATTGGCAATAGGGCACAATTCAGCCAGAAAACGTAACTTTTGACACAGAGCTCAGACTTGCAGAAGAAACACATATTCATATTCCCCACGGTCTGAAAAGCGCAAAAAGACATTCGTTTTTCAACTCCGAGTTTTCCCTGAGGATATAAGACCAAGGTTCATCTTAGAATTGGCAGTAGCGGTCAATTCAGACAGAAAACGTAACTTTTGAGACAGAGGTCAGATTTGCAAAAGAAACACATATCCATGTTCCCCACGGTCTGAAAAGCGCAAAAACACATTCAATTTTCAAGTACGACCTTTCCCTGAGGTGTTAGACCAAAGTGTATCTCACAATTGGCAATAGGGCTCAATTCAGCCAGAAAACGTAACTATCGACATTTGCAGAAGAAAGACATATCCATGTTCCCCACGGTCTGAAAAGCGCAAAAACACATTCAATTTTCAAGTACGAACTTTCCCTGAGGAGATAGACCAAGGTTCATCTAAGAATTGGCAGTAGGGCTAAATTCAGACAGAAAACGTAACTTTCGACATTTGCAGAAGAAACACATATTCCTGTTTTGAGACAGAGCTCACATTTGCAAAAGAAACACATATACATGTTTCCCACGGTCTGAAAAGAGCAATAACACATTCAATTTTCAAGTACGACCTTTCCCTGAAGTGTTAGACCAAAGTGTATCTCAGAATTGGTAATAGGGCTCAATTCAGCGAGAAAACGTAACTTTTGACACAGAGCTCAGATTTGCAGAAGAAACACATATTCATGTTCCCCACGGTCTGAAATTGGCAAAAAACACATTCAATTTTCAAGTACGAACTTTCCCGGAGGAGTTAGACCAAAGTATATCTCACAATTGGCAATAGGGCTCAATTAAGGCAGAAAATGTATCTTTCGACATTGGTAGAAGAAAGACATATCCATGTTCCCCACGGTCTGAAAAGCGCAATAACACATTCAATTTTCAAGTCCGAGTTTGCCCTGAGGAGATAGACCAAGGAATATCTTAGAATTGGCAGTAGGGATCAATTTAGACAGAAAACGTAACTTTTGACACAGAGCTCAGATTTGCAGAAGAAACACATATTCATGTTCCCCACAATCTGAAAGGGGCAAAAAAAATCAATTTTCAAGTACGACCTTTCACTGAGGTGTTAGACCAAAGTGTATCCAGAATTGGCAATAGGGCTCAATTCAGACACAAAATGTAACTTTTGACATAAAAGCTAACATTTGCAGAAGAAACACATATTCATTTTCCCCACGGTCTGAAAAGCGCAAAAACACAATCAATTTTCAAGTACGAGCTTTCCCTGAGGAGTTAGACCAAAGTGTATCTCACAATTGGCAATAGGGCTCAATTCAGCCAGAAAACATAACTTTTGACACAGAGCTCAGATTTGCAGAAGAAACACATATTCATGTTCCCCACGGTCTGAAAGGGGCAAAAACACATTCAAATTTCAAGTTCCAGTTTTCCCTCAGGAGATAAACCAAAGTATGTCTAAGAATTGTCAATAGGGATCAATTCAGCCAGAAAACCTAACTTTTGACACAGATCTGATATTTGCAGAAGAAACACATCTCCATGTTCCCCACAGTCTGAAAGGGGCAAAAAAAAAAATCAATTTTCAAGTACGACCTTTCCCTGAGGTGTTAGACCAAAGTGTATCCAGAATTGGCAATAGGGCTCAATTCAGACACAAAATGTAACTTTCGACATTTGCAGAAGAAAGACATATTCATGTTCCCCACGGTCTGAAAAGCGCAAAAAGACATTCGTTTTTCAAGTCCGAGTTTTCCCTGAGGAGAAAGACCAAGGTCCATCTTAGAATTGGCAGTAGGGCTCAATTCAGACAGAAAACATAACTTTTGACACAGAGCTCAGATTTGCTGAAGAAACACATATTCATCTTTCCCACGGTCTGAAAGGAGCAAAATCACATTCAAATTTCAAGTCCGAGTTTTCCCTAAGGAGATAAGATCAAGGTTCATCTTAGAATTGGCAGTAGCGGTCAATTCAGACAGAAAACGTAACTTTTGAGACAGAGGTCAGATTTGCAAAAGAAACACATATCCATGTTCCCCACGGTCTGAAAGGGGCAAAAAAAAATCAATTTTCAAGTACGACCTTTCCCTGAGGTGTTAGACCAAAATGTATCTCACAATTGGCAATAGGGCTCAATTCAGCCAGAAAACGTAACTATCGACATTTGCAGAAGAAAGACATATTCATGTTCCCCACGGTCTGAAAAGCGCAAAAAGACATTCGTTTTTCAAGTCTGAGTTTTCCCTGAGGAGATAGACCAAGGTTCATCTTAGAATTGGCAGTAGGGGTCAATTCAGACAGAAAACGTAACTTTTGAGACAAAGGTCAGATTTGCAGAAGAAACACATATTCATTTTCCCACGATCTGAAAGGGGCAAAAACACATTCAAATTTCAAGTACCAGTTTTTCTTGAGGAGATAGACTAAAGTAGGTCTCAGAATTGGCAATAGGGCACAATTCAGCCAGAAAACTAACTTTTGACACAAAAGCTAACATTTGCAGAAGAAACACATATTCATTTTCCCCACGGTCTGAAAAGCGCAATAACACATTCAATTTTCAAGTACGACCTTTCCCTGAGGTGTTAGACCAAAGTGTATCCAGAATTGGCAATAGGGCTCAATTCAGACACAAAATGTAACTTTCGACATTTGCAGAAGAAAGAAATATTCATGTTCGCCACGGTCTGAAAAGCGCAAAAAGACATTCGTTTTTCAAGTCCGAGTTTTCCCTGAGGAGAAAGACCAAGGTCCATCTTAAAATTGGCAGTAGGGCTCAATTCAGACAGAAAACGGAACTTTTGACACAGAGCTCAGATTTGCTGAAGAAACACATATTCATCTTTCCCACGGTCTGAAAGGAGCAAAATCACATTCAAATTTCAAGGACGAATGTTCCCTGAGGAGTTAGACCAAAGTGTATCTCACAATTGGCAATAGGGCTCAATTCAGCCAGAAAACATAACTTTCGACATTTGCAGAAGAAAGACATATTCATGTTCCCCACGGTCTGAAAAGCACAAAAAGACATTCGTTTTTCAAGTCCGAGTTTTCCCTGAGGAGAAGGACCAAGGTTCATCTTAGAATTGGCAGTAGGGCTCAATTCAGACAGAAAACGTAACTTTTGAGACAGAGGTCAGATTTGCAAAGAAACACATATCCATGTTCCCCACGGTCTGAAAAGCGCAAAAACACATTCAATTTTCAAGTACGACCTTTCCCTGAGGTGTTAGACCAAAGTGTATCTCACAATTGGCAATAGGGCTCAATTCAGCCAGAAAACGTAACTTTCGACAGTTGCAGAAGAAAGACATATTCATGTTCCCCCTGGTCTGAAAAGGGCAAAAAGACTTCGTTTTTCAAGTCCGAGTTTTCCCTGAGGAGAAAGACCAAGGTTCCTCTTAGAATTGGCAGTAGGGCTCAATTCAGACAGAAAACGTAACTTTTGAGACAGAGGTCAGATTTGCAAAATAAAAACATATCCATGTTCCCCACGGTGTGAAAAGCGCAAAAACACAATCAATTTTCAAGTACGAGCTTTCCCTGAGGAGTTAGACCAAAGAGTATCTCACAATTGGCAATAGGGCTCAATTCATCCAGAAAACGTAACTTTTGACACAGAGCTCAGATTTGCACAAGAAACACATATTCATTTTCCCCACGGTCTGAAAAGCGCAAAAACACAATCAATTTTCAAGTACGACCTTTCCCTGAGGAGTTAGACCAAACTTTATCTTAGAATTGGCAGTAGGGCTCAATTCAGACAGAAAACGTAACTTTTGAGACAGAGGTCAGATTTGCAAAAGAAACAAATCTCCATTTCCCCACGGTCTGAAAAGCGCAATAACACATTCAATTTTCAAGTACGACCTTTCCCTGAGGTGTTAGACCAAAGTGTATCCAGAATTGGCAATAGGGCTCAATTCAGACACAAAATGTAACTTTCGACATTTGCAGAAGAAAGACATATTCATGTTCCCCACGGTCTGAAAAGCGCAAAAAGACATTCGTTTTTCAAGTCCGAGTTTTCCCTGAGGAGAAAGACCAAGGTTCATCTTAGAATTGGCAGTAGGGCTCAAATCAGACAAAAAACGTAACTTTTGACACAGAGCTCAGATTTGCTGAAGAAACACATATTCATCTTTCCCACGGTCTGAAAGGAGCAAAATCACATTCAAATTTCAAGTACGAATTTTCCCTGAGGAGTTAGACCAAAGTGTATCTCACAATTGGCAATAGGGCTCAATTCAGCCAGAAAACATAACTTTCGACATTTGCAGAAGAAAGACATATTCATGTTCCCCACGGTCTGAAAAGCGCAAAAAGACATTCGTTTTTCAAGTCCGAGTTTTCCCTGAGGAGATAAGACCAAGGTTCATCTTAGAATTGGCAGTAGCGGTCAATTCAGACAGAAAACGTAACTTTTGAGACAGAGGTCAGATTTGCAAAAGAAACACATATCCATGTTCCCCACGGTCTGAAAAGCGCAAAAACACATTCAATTTTCAAGTACGACCTTTCCCTGAGGTGTTAGACCAAAGTGTATCTCACAATTGGCAATTGGGCTCAATTCAGCCAGAAAACGTAACTATCGACATTTGCAGAAGAAAGACATATTCATGTTCCCCACGGTCTGAAAAGCGCAAAAAGACATTCGTTTTTCAAGTCCGAGTTTTCCCTGAGGAGATAGACCAAGGTTCATCTTAGAATTGGCAGTAGGGGTCAATTCAGACAGAAAACGTAACTTTTGAGACAGAGGTCA
This sequence comes from Pituophis catenifer annectens, assembly GCF_029215685.1. NCBI lineage: Eukaryota > Metazoa > Chordata > Lepidosauria > Squamata > Colubridae > Pituophis > Pituophis catenifer. The sequence goes on along the minus strand of NW_027256884.1, from coordinate 55,293,915 downwards.
GATTTGCAGAAGAAACACATATTCATTTTCCCACGATCTGAAAGGGGCAAAAACACATTCAAATTTCAAGTACGAGTTTTTCTTGAGGAGATAGACTAAAGTAGGTCTCAGAATTGGCAATAGGGCACAATTCAGCCAGAAAACTAACTTTTGACAGAAAAGCTAACATTTGCAGAAGAAACACATATTCATTTTCCCCACGGTCTGAAAAGCGCAAAAAGACATTCGTTTTTCAAGTCCAAGTTTTCCCTGAGGAGAAAGACCAAAGTGTATCTTAGAATTGGCAGTAGGGCTCAACTCAGACAGAAAACGTAACTTTTGATTTGCAGAAGAAACACATATTCCTGTTTCCCACGGTCTGAAAGGAGCAAAATCACATTCAAATTTCAAGTACGAGTTTTTCTTGAGGAGATAGACTAAAGTAGGTCTCAGAATTGGCAATAGGGCACAATTCAGACAGAAAACTAACTTTTGACACAAAAGCTAACATTTGCAGAAGAAACACATATTCATTTTCCCCACGGTCTGAAAAGCGCAATAACACATTCAATTTTCAAGTACGACCTTTCCCTGAGGTGTTAGACCAAAGTGTATCCAGAATTGGCAATAGGGCTCAATTCAGACACAAAATGTAACTTTCGACATTTGCAGAAGAAAGACATATTCATGTTCCCCACGGTCTGAAAAGCGCAAAAAGACATTCGTTTTTCAAGTCCGAGTTTTCCCTGAGGAGGTAAGACCAAGGTTCATCTTAGAATTGGCAGTAGCGGTCAATTCAGACAGAAAACGTAACTTTTGAGACAGAGGTCAGATTTGCAAAAGAAACACATATCCATGTTCCCCACGGTCTGAAAAGCGCAAAAACACATTCAATTTTCTAGTACGACCTTTCCCTGAGGTGTTAGAGCAAAGTGTATCTCACAATTGGCAATAGGGCTCAATTCAGCCAGAAAACGCAACTATCGACATTTGCAGAAGAAAGACATATTCATGTTCCCCACGGTCTGAAAAGCGCAAAAAGGCATTCGTTTTTCAAGTCCGAGTTTTCCCTGAGGAGAAAGACCAAGGTTCATCTTAGAATTGGCAGTAGGGCTCAATTCAGACAGAAAACGTAACTTTTGAGACAGAGGTCAGATTTGCAAAGAAACACATATCCATGTTCCCCACGGTCTGAAAAGCGCAAAAACACATTCAATTTTCAAGTACGACCTTTCCCTGAGGTGTTAGACCAAAGTGTATCTCACAATTGGCAATAGGGCTCAATTCAGCCAGAAAACGTAACTTTCGACAGTTGCAGAAGAAAGACATATTCATGTTCCCCCTGGTCTGAAAAGGGCAAAAAGACTTCGTTTTTCAAGTCCGAGTTTTCCCTGAGGAGAAAGACCAAGGTTCCTCTTAGAATTGGCAGTAGGGCTCAATTCAGACAGAAAACGTAACTTTTGAGACAGAGGTCAGATTTGCAAAATAAAAACATATCCATGTTCCCCACGGTGTGAAAAGCGCAAAAACACAATCAATTTTCAAGTACGAGCTTTCCCTGAGGAGTTAGACCAAAGAGTATCTCACAATTGGCAATAGGGCTCAATTCATCCAGAAAACGTAACTTTTGACACAGAGCTCAGATTTGCACAAGAAACACATATTCATTTTCCCCACGGTCTGAAAAGCGCAAAAACACAATCAATTTTCAAGTACGACCTTTCCCTGAGGAGTTAGACCAAACTTTATCTTAGAATTGGCAGTAGGGCTCAATTCAGACAGAAAATCTTACTTTTGAGACAGAGGTCAGATTTGCAAAAGAAACAAATCTCCATGTTCCCCACGGTCTGAAAAGCGCAATAACACATTCAATTTTCAAGTACGACCTTTCCCTGAGGTGTTAGACCAAAGTGTATCCAGAATTGGCAATAGGGCTCAATTCAGACACAAAATGTAACTTTCGACATTTGCAGAAGAAAGACATATTCATGTTCCCCACGGTCTGAAAAGCGGAAAAAGACATTCGTTTTTCAAGTCCGAGTTTTCCCTGAGGAGAAAGACCAAGGTTCATCTTAGAATTGGCAGTAGGCCTCAAATCAGACAAAAAACGTAACTTTTGACACAGAGCTCAGATTTGCTGAAGAAACACATATTCATCTTTCCCAGGGTCTGAAAGGAGCAAAATCACATTCAAATTTCAAGTACGAATTTTCCCTGAGGAGTTAGACCAAAGTGTATCTCACAATTGGCAATAGGGCTCAATTCAGCCAGAAAACATAACTTTCGACATTTGCAGAAGAAAGACATATTCATGTTCCCCACGGTCTGAAAAGCGCAAAAAGACATTCGTTTTTCAAGTCCGAGTTTTCCCTGAGGAGATAAGACCAAGGTTCATCTTAGAATTGGCAGTAGCGGTCAATTCAGACAGAAAACGTAACTTTTGAGACAGAGGTCAGATTTGCAAAAGAAACACATATCCATGTTCCCCACGGTCTGAAAAGCGCAAAAACACATTCAATTTTCAAGTACGACCTTTCCCTGAGGTGTTAGACCAAAGTGTATCTCACAATTGGCAATTGGGCTCAATTCAGCCAGAAAACGTAACTATCGACATTTGCAGAAGAAAGACATATTCATGTTCCCCACGGTCTGAAAAGCGCAAAAAGACATTCGTTTTTCAAGTCTGAGTTTTCCCTGAGGAGATAGACCAAGGTTCATCTTAGAATTGGCAGTAGGGGTCAATTCAGACAGAAAACGTAACTTTTGAGACAGAGGTCAGATTTGCAGAAGAAACACATATTCATTTTCCAACGATCTGAAAGGGGCAAAAACACATTCAAATTTCAAGTACGAGTTTTTCTTGAGGAGATAGACTAAAGTAGGTCTCAGAATTGGCAATAGGGCACAATTCAGCCAGAAAACTAACTTTTGACAGAAAAGCTAACATTTGCAGAAGAAACACATATTCATTTTCCCCACGGTCTGAAAAGCGCAAAAAGACATTCGTTTTTCAAGTCCGAGTTTTCCCTGAGGAGAAAGACCAAAGTGTATCTTAGAATTGGCAGTAGGGCTCAACTCAGACAGAAAACGTAACTTTTGATTTGCAGAAGAAACACATATTCCTGTTTCCCACGGTCTGAAAGGAGAAAAATCACATTCAAATTTCAAGTACGAGTTTTTCTTGAGGAGATAGACTAAAGTAGGTCTCAGAATTGGCAATAGGGCACAATTCAGCCAGAAAACTAACTTTTGACACAAAAGCTAACATTTGCAGAAGAAACACATATTCATTTTCCCCACAGTCTGAAAAGCGCAAAAACACAATCAATTTTCAAGTACGAGCTTTCCCTGAGGAGTTAGACCAAAGTGTATCTCACAATTGGCAATAGGGCTCAATTCATCCAGAAAACCTAACTTTTGACACAGAGCTCAGATTTGCAGAAGAAACACATATTCATGTTCCCCACGGTCTGAAAGGGGCAAAAACACATTCAATTTTCAAGTACGACCTTTCCCTGAGGTGTTAGACCAAAGTGTATCCAGAATTGGCAATAGGGCTCAATTCAGACACAAAATGTAACTTTCGACATTTGCAGAAGAAAGACATATTCATGTTCCCCACGGTCTGAAATGCGCAAAAAGACATTCGTTTTTCAAGTCCGAGTTTTCCCTGAGGAGATAAGACCAAGGTTCATCTTAGAATTGGCAGTAGCGGTCAATTCAGACAGAAAACGTAACTTTTGAGACAGAGGTCAGATTTGCAAAAGAAAAACATATCCATGTTCCCCACGGTCTGAAAAGCGCAAAAAGACATTCGTTTTTCAAGTCCGAGTTTTCCCTGAGGAAAAAGACCAAGGTCCATCTCTAAATTGGCAGTAGGGCTCAATTCAGACAGAAAACGGAACTTTTGACACAGAGCTCAGATTTGCTGAAGAAACACATATTCATCTTTCCCACGGTCTGAAAGGAGCAAAATCACATTCAAATTTCAAGTACGAATGTTCCCTGAGGAGTTAGACCAAAGTGTATCTCACAATTGGCAATAGGGCTCAATTCAGCCAGAAAACGTAACTTTCGACATTTGCAGAAGAAAGACATATTCATGTTCCCCACGGTCTGAAAAGCACAAAAAGACATTCGTTTTTCAAGTCCGAGTTTTCCCTGAGGAGAAAGACCAAGGTTCATCTTAGAATTGGCAGTAGCGGTCAATTCAGAGAGAAAACGTAACTTTTGAGACAGAGGTCAGATTTGCAAAAGAAACACATATCCATGTTCCCCACGGTCTGAAAAGCGCAAAAACACATTCAATTTTCAAGTACGACCTTTCCCTGAGGTGTTAGACCAAAGTGTATCTCACAATTGGCAATAGGGCTCAATTCAGCCAGAAAACGTAACTATCGACATTTGCAGAAGAAAGACATATTCATGTTCCCCACGGTCTGAAAAGCGCAAAAAGACATTCGTTTTTCAAGTCCGAGTTTTCCCTGAGGAGAAAGACCAAGGTTCATCTTAGAATTGGCAGTAGGGCTCAATTCAGACAGAAAACGTAACTTTTGAGACAGAGGTCAGATTTGCAAAAGAAACACATATCCATGTTTCCCACGGTCTGAAAAGCGCAAAAACACATTCAATTTTCAAGTACGACCTTTCCCTGAGGTGTTAGACCAAAGTGTATCTCACAATTGGCAATAGGGCTCAATTCAGCCAGAAAACGTAACTTTCAACATTTGCAGAAGAAAGACATATTCATGTTCCCCCTGGTCTGAAAAGCGCAAAAAGACTTCGTTTTTCAAGTCCGAGTTTTCCCTGAGGAGAAAGACCAAGGTTCATCTTCGAATTGGCAGTAGGGCTCAATTCAGACAGAAAACGTAACTTTTGAGACAGAGGTCAGATTTGCAAAAGAAACACATATCCATGTTCCCCACGGTCTGAAAAGCGCAAAAACACATTCAATTTTCAAGTACGACCTTTCCCTGAGGTGTTAGACCAAAGTGTATCTCACAATTGGCAATAGGGCTCAATTCAGCCAGAAAACGTAACTTTCAACATTTGCAGAAGAAAGACATATTCATGTTCCCCCTGGTCTGAAAAGCGCAAAAAGACATTCGTTTTTCAAGTCCGAGTTTTCCCTGAGGAGAAAGACCAAGGTCCATCTTAGAATTGGCAGTAGGGCTCAATTCAGACAGAAAACATAACTTTTGACACAGAGCTCAGATTTGTTGAAGAAACACATATTCATCTTTCCCACGGTCTGAAAGGAGCAAAATCACATTCAAATTTCAAGTCCGAGTTTTCCCTGAGGAGATAAGACCAAGGTTCATCTTAGAATTGGCAGTAGCAGTCAATTCAGACAGAAAACGTAACTTTTGAGACAGAGGTCAGATTTGCAAAAGAAACACATATTCATGTTCCCCACGGTCTGAAAAGCGCAAAAACACATTCAATTTTCAAGTACGACCTTTCCCTGAGGTGTTAGACCAAAGTGTATCTCACAATTGGCAATAGGGCTCAATTCAGCCAGAAAACGTAACTATCGACATTTGCAGAAGAAAGACATATTCATGTTCCCCACGGTCTGAAAAGCGCAAAAAGACATTCGTTTTTCAAGTCTGAGTTTTCCCTGAGGAGATAGACCAAGGTTCATCTTAGAATTGGCAGTAGGGGTCAATTCAGACAGAAAACGTAACTTTTGAGACAGAGGTCAGATTTGCAGAAGAAACACATATTCATGTTCCCCACGGTCTGAAAGGGGCAAAAACACATTCAAATTTCAAGTTCCAGTTTTCCCTCAGGAGATAAACCAAAGTATGTCTAAGAATTGTCAATAGGGATCAATTCAGCCAGAAAACCTAACTTTTGACACAGATCTGATATTTGCAGAAGAAACACATCTCCATGTTCCCCACAGTCTGAAAGGGGCAAAAAAAAAATCAATTTTCAAGTACGATCTTTCCCTGAGGTGTTAGACCAAAGTGTATCCAGAATTGGCAATAGGGCTCAATTCAGACACAAAATGTAACTTTCGACATTTGCAGAAGAAAGACATATTCATGTTCCCCACGGTCTGAAAAGCACAAAAAGACATTCGTTTTTCAAGTCCGAGTTTTCCCTGAGGAGAAAGACCAAGGTCCATCTTAGAATTGGCAGTAGGGCTCAATTCAGACAGAAAACATAACTTTTGACACAGAGCTCAGATTTGCTGAAGAAACACATATTCATCTTTCCCACGGTCTGAAAGGAGCAAAATCACATTCAAATTTCAAGTCCGAGTTTTCCCTAAGGAGATAAGACCAAGGTTCATCTTAGAATTGGCAGTAGCGGTCAATTCAGACAGAAAACGTAACTTTTGAGACAGAGGTCAGATTTGCAAAAGAAACACATATCCATGTTCCCCACGGTCTGAAAGGGGCAAAAAAAAATCAATTTTCAAGTACGACCTTTCCCTGAGATGTTAGACCAAAATGTATCTCACAATTGGCAATAGGGCTCAATTCAGCCAGAAAACGTAACTATCGACATTTGCAGAAGAAAGACATATTCATGTTCCCCACGGTCTGAAAAGCGCAAAAACACATTCGTTTTTCAAGTCTGAGTTTTCCCTGAGGAGATAGACCAAGGTTCATCTTAGAATTGGCAGTAGGGGTCAATTCAGACAGAAAACGTAACTTTTGAGACAGAGGTCAGATTTGCAGAAGAAACACATATTCATTTTCCCACGATCTGAAAGGGGCAAAAACACATTCAAATTTCAAGTACGAGTTTTTCTTGGGGAGATAGACTAAAGTAGGTCTCAGAATTGGCAATAGGGCACAATTCAGCCAGAAAACTAACTTTTGACACAAAAGCTAACATTTGCAGAAGAAACACATATTCATTTTCCCCACGGTCTGAAAAGCGCAATAACACATTCAATTTTCAAGTACGACCTTTCCCTGAGGTGTTAGACCAAAGTGTATCCAGAATTGGCAATAGGGCTCAATTCAGACACAAAATGTAACTTTCGACATTTGCAGAAGAAAGACATATTCATGTTCCCCACGGTCTGAAAAGCGCAAAAAGACATTCGTTTTTCAAGTCCGAGTTTTCCCTGAGGAGAAAGACCAAGGTCCATCTTAAAATTGGCAGTAGGGCTCAATTCAGACAGAAAACGGAACTTTTGACACAGAGCTCAGATTTGCTGAAGAAACACATATTCATCTTTCCCACGGTCTGAAAGGAGCAAAATCACATTCAAATTTCAAGGACGAATGTTCCCTGAGGAGTTAGACCAAAGTGTATCTCACAATTGGCAATAGGGCTCAATTCAGCCAGAAAACGTAACTTTCGACATTTGCAGAAGAAAGACATATTCATGTTCCCCACGGTCTGAAAAGCACAAAAAGACATTCGTTTTTCAAGTCCGAGTTTTCCCTGAGGAGGTAAGACCAAGGTTCATCTTAGAATTGGCAGTAGCGGTCAATTCAGACAGAAAACGTAACTTTTGAGACAGAGGTCAGATTTGCAAAAGAAACACATATCCATGTTCCCCACGGTCTGAAAAGCGCAAAAACACATTCAATTTTCTAGTACGACCTTTCCCTGAGGTGTTAGAGCAAAGTGTATCTCACAATTGGCAATAGGGCTCAATTAAGCCAGAAAACGCAACTATCGACATTTGCAGAAGAAAGACATATTCATGTTCCCCACGGTCTGAAAAGCGCAAAAAGGCATTCGTTTTTCAAGTCCGAGTTTTCCCTAAGGAGATAAGACCAAGGTTCATCTTAGAATTGGCAGTAGCGGTCAATTCAGACAAAAAACGTAACTTTTGAGACAGAGGTCAGATTTGCAAAAGAAACACATATCCATGTTCCCCACGGTCTGAAAGGGGCAAAAAAAAATCAATTTTCAAGTACGACCTTTCCCTGAGGTGTTAGACCAAAATGTATCTCACAATTGGCAATAGGGCTCAATTCAGCCAGAAAACGTAACTATCGACATTTGCAGAAGAAAGACATATTCATGTTCCCCCTGGTCTGAAAAGGGCAAAAAGACTTCGTTTTTCAAGTCCGAGTTTTCCCTGAGGAGAAAGACCAAGGTTCCTCTTAGAATTGGCAGTAGGGCTCAATTCAGACAGAAAACGTAACTTTTGAGACAGAGGTCAGATTTGCAAAATAAAAACATATCCATGTTCCCCACGGTGTGAAAAGCGCAAAAACACAATCAATTTTCAAGTACGAGCTTTCCCTGAGGAGTTAGACCAAAGAGTATCTCACAATTGGCAATAGGGCTCAATTCATCCAGAAAACGTAACTTTTGACACAGAGCTCAGATTTGCACAAGAAACACATATTCATTTTCCCCACGGTCTGAAAAGCGCAAAAACACATTCAATTTTCAAGTACGACCTTTCCCTGAGGAGTTAGACCAAACTTTATCTTAGAATTGGCAGTAGGGCTCAATTCAGACAGAAAACGTAACTTTTGAGACAGAGGGTCAGATTTGCAAAAGAAACAAATCTCCATGTTCCCCACGGTCTGAAAAGCGCAATAACACATTCAATTTTCAAGTACGACCTTTCCCTGAGGTGTTAGACCAAAGTGTATCCAGAATTGGCAATAGGGCTCAATTCAGACACAAAATGTAACTTTCGACATTTGCAGAAGAAAGACATATTCATGTTCCCCACGGTCTGAAAAGCGCAAAAAGACATTCGTTTTTCAAGTCCGAGTTTTCCCTGAGGAGAAAGACCAAGGTTCATCTTAGAATTGGCAGTAGGGCTCAAATCAGACAAAAAACGTAACTTTTGACACAGAGCTCAGATTTGCTGAAGAAACACATATTCATCTTTCCCACGGTCTGAAAGGAGCAAAATCACATTCAAATTTCAAGTACGAATTTTCCCTGAGGAGTTAGACCAAAGTGTATCTCACAATTGGCAATAGGGCTCAATTCAGCCAGAAAACATAACTTTCGACATTTGCAGAAGAAAGACATATTCATGTTCCCCACGGTCTGAAAAGCGCAAAAAGACATTCGTTTTTCAAGTCCGAGTTTTCCCTGAGGAGATAAGACCAAGGTTCATCTTAGAATTGGCAGTAGCGGTCAATTCAGACAGAAAACGTAACTTTTGAGACAGAGGTCAGATTTGCAAAAGAAACACATATCCATGTTCCCCACGGTCTGAAAAGCGCAAAAACACATTCAATTTTCAAGTACGACCTTTCCCTGAGGTGTTAGACCAAAGTGTATCTCACAATTGGCAATTGGGCTCAATTCAGCCAGAAAACGTAACTATCGACATTTGCAGAAGAAAGACATATTCATGTTCCCCACGGTCTGAAAAGCGCAAAAAGACATTCGTTTTTCAAGTCTGAGTTTTCCCTGAGGAGATAGACCAAGGTTCATCTTAGAATTGGCAGGTAGCGGTCAATTCAGACAAAAAACGTAACTTTTGAGACAGAGGTCAGATTTGCAAAAGAAACACATATCCATGTTCCCCACGGTCTGAAAGGGGCAAAAAAAAAATCAATTTTCAAGTACGACCTTTCCCTGAGGGTGTTTAGACCAAAATGTATCTCACAATTGGCAATAGGGCTCAATTCAGCCAGAAAACGTAACTATCGACATTTGCAGAAGAAAGACATATTTCATGTTCCCCCTGGTCTGAAAAGGGCAAAAAGACTTCGTTTTTCAAGTCCGAGTTTTTCCCTGAGGAGAAAGACCAAGGTTCCTCTTAGAATTGGCAGTAGGGCTCAATTCAGACAGAAAACGTAACTTTTGAGACAGAGGTCAGATTTGCAAAATAAAAACATATCCATGTTCCCCACGGTGTGAAAAGCGCAAAAACACAATCAATTTTCAAGTACGAGCTTTCCCTGAGGAGTTAGACCAAAGAGTATCTCACAATTGGCAATAGGGCTCAATTCATCCAGAAAACGTAACTTTTGACACAGAGCTCAGATTTGCACAAGAAACACATATTCATTTTCCCCACGGTCTGAAAAGCGCAAAAACACATTCAATTTTCAAGTACGACCTTTCCCTGAGGAGTTAGACCAAACTTTATCTTAGAATTGGCAGTAGGGCTCAATTCAGACAGAAAACGTAACTTTTGAGACAGAGGTCAGATTTGCAAAAGAAACAAATCTCCATGTTCCCCACGGTCTTAAAAGCGCAATAACACATTCAATTTTCAAGTACGACCTTTCCCTGAGGTGTTAGACCAAAGTGTATCCAGAATTGGCAATAGGGCTCAATTCAGACACAAAATGTAACTTTCGACATTGCAGAAGAAAGACATATTCATGTTCCCCACGGTCTGAAAAGCGCAAAAAGACATTCGTTTTTCAAGTCCGAGTTTTCCCTGAGGAGAAAGACCAAGGTTCATCTTAGAATTGGCAGTAGGGCTCAAATCAGACAAAAAACGTAACTTTTGACACAGAGCTCAGATTTGCTGAAGAAACACATATTCATCTTTCCCACGGTCTGAAAGGAGCAAAATCACATTCAAATTTCAAGTACGAATTTTCCCTGAGGAGTTAGACCAAAGTGTATCTCACAATTGGCAATAGGGCTCAATTCAGCCAGAAAACATAACTTTCGACATTTGCAGAAGAAAGACATATTCATGTTCCCCACGGTCTGAAAAGCGCAAAAAGACATTCGTTTTTCAAGTCCGAGTTTTCCCTGAGGAGATAAGACCAAGGTTCATCTTAGAATTGGCAGTAGCGGTCAATTCAGACAGAAAACGTAACTTTTGAGACAGAGGTCAGATTTGCAAAAGAAACACATATCCATGTTCCCCACGGTCTGAAAAGCGCAAAAACACATTCAATTTTCAAGTACGACCTTTCCCTGAGGTGTTAGACCAAAGTGTATCTCACAATTGGCAATTGGGCTCAATTCAGCCAGAAAACGTAACTATCGACATTTGCAGAAGAAAGACATATTCATGTTCCCCACGGTCTGAAAAGCGCAAAAAGACATTCGTTTTTCAAGTCTGAGTTTTCCCTGAGGAGATAGACAAGGTTCATCTTAGAATTGGCAGTAGGGGTCAATTCAGACAGAAAACGTAACTTTTGAGACAGAGGTCAGATTTGCAGAAGAAACACATATTCATTTTCCCACGATCTGAAAGGGGCAAAAACACATTCAAATTTCAAGTACGAGTTTTTCTTGAGGAGATAGACTAAAGTAGGTCTCAGAATTGGCAATAGGGCACAATTCAGCCAGAAAACTAACTTTTGACAGAAAAGCTAACATTTGCAGAAAAAACACATATTCATTTTCCCCACGGTCTGAAAAGCGCAAAAAGACATTCGTTTTTCAAGTCCGAGTTTTCCCTGAGGAGAAAGACCAAAGTGTATCTTAGAATTGGCAGTAGGGCTCAACTCAGACAGAAAACGTAACTTTTGATTTGCAGAAGAAACACATATTCCTGTTTCCCACGGTCTGAAAGGAGCAAAATCACATTCAAATTTCAAGTACGAGTTTTTCTTGAGGAGATAGACTAAAGTAGGTCTCAGAATTGGCAATAGGGCACAATTCAGCCAGAAAACTAACTTTTGAACACAAAAGATAACATTTGCAGAAGAAACACATATTCATTTTCCCACAGTCTGAAAAGCGCAAAAACACAATCAATTTTCAAGTACGAGCTTTCCCTGAGGAGTTAGACCAAAGTGTATCTCACAATTGGCAATAGGGCTCAATTCATCCAGAAAACCTAACTTTTGACACAGAGCTCAGATTTGCAGAAGAAACACATATTCATGTTCCCCACGGTCTGAAAGGGGCAAAAAACACATTCAATTTTCAAGTACGACCTTTCCCTGAGGTGTTAGACCAAAGTGTATCCAGAATTGGCAATAGGGCTCAATTCAGACACAAAATGTAACTTTCGACATTTGCAGAAGAAAGACATATTCATGTTCCCCACGGTCTGAAATGCGCAAAAAGACATTCGTTTTTCAAGTCCGAGTTTTCCCTGAGGAGATAAGACCAAGGTTCATCTTAGAATTGGCAGTAGCGGTCAATTCAGACAGAAAATGTAACTTTTGAGACAGAGGTCAGATTTGCAAAAGAAAAACATATCCATGTTCCCCACGGTCTGAAAAGCGCAAAAAGACATTCGTTTTTCAAGTCCGAGTTTTCCCTGAGGAGAAAGACCAAGGTCCATCTTTAAATTGGCAGTAGGGCTCAATTCAGACAGAAAACGGAACTTTTGACACAGAGCTCAGATTTGCTGAAGAAACACATATTCATCTTTCCCACGGTCTGAAAGGAGCAAAATCACATTCAAATTTCAAGTACGAATGTTCCCTGAGGAGTTAGACCAAAGTGTATCTCACAATTGGCAATAGGGCTCAATTCAGCCAGAAAACGTAACTTTCGACATTTGCAGAAGAAAGACATATTCATGTTCCCCACGGTCTGAAAAGCACAAAAGACATTCGTTTTTCAAGTCCGAGTTTTCCCTGAGGAGGTAAGACCAAGGGTTCATCTTTAGAATTGGCAGTAGCGGTCAATTCAGACAGAAAACGTAACTTTTGAGACAGAGGTCAGATTTGCAAAAGAAACACATATCCATGTTCCCCACGGTCTGAAAAGGGCAAAAACACATTCAATTTTCAAGTACGACCTTTCCCTGAGGTGTTAGACCAAAGTGTATCTCACAATTGGCAATAGGGCTCAATTCAGCCAGAAAACGTAACTATCGACATTTGCAGAAGAAAGACATATTCATGTTCCCCACGGTCTGAAAAGCGCAAAAAGACATTCGTTTTTCAAGTCCGAGTTTTCCCTGAGGAGAAAGACCAAGGTTCATCTTAGAATTGGCAGTAGGGCTCAATTCAGACAGAAAACGTAACTTTTGAGACAGAGGTCAGATTTGCAAAAGAAACACATATCCATGTTTCCCACGGTCTGAAAAGCGTAAAAACACATTCAATTTTCAAGTACGACCTTTCCCTGAGGTGTTAGACCAAAGTGTATCTCACAATTGGCAATAGGGCTCAATTCAGCCAGAAAACGTAACTTTCAACATTTGCAGAAGAAAGACATATTCATGTTCCCCCTGGTCTGAAAAGCGCAAAAAGACTTCGTTTTTCAAGTCCGAGTTTTCCCTGAGGAGAAAGACCAAGGTTCATCTTAGAATTGGCAGTAGGGCTCAATTCAGACAGAAAACGTAACTTTTGAGACAGAGCTCAGATTTGCAAAAGAAACACATATCCATGTTCCCCACGGTCTGAAAAGCGCAAAAACACATTCAATTTTCAAGTACGACCTTTCCCTGAGGTGTTAGACCAAAGTGTATCTCACAATTGGCAATAGGGCTCAATTCAGCCAGAAACCGTAACTTTCAACATTTGCAGAAGAAAGACATATTCATGTTCCCCCTGGTCTGAAAAGCGCAAAAAGACATTCGTTTTTCAAGTCCGAGTTTTCCCTGAGGAGAAAGACCAAGGTCCATCTTAGAATTGGCAGTAGGGCTCAATTCAGACAGAAAACATAACTTTTGACACAGAGCTCAGATTTGTTGAAGAAACACATATTCATCTTTCCCACGGTCTGAAAGGAGCAAAATCACATTCAAATTTCAAGTCCGAGTTTTCCCTGAGGAGATAAGACCAAGGTTCATCTAAGAATTGGCAGTAGCAGTCAATTCAGACAGAAAACGTAACTTTGAGACAGAGGTCAGATTTGCAAAAGAAACACATATTCATGTTCCCCACGGTCTGAAAAAGCGCAAAAACACATTCAATTTTCAAGTACGACCTTTCCCTGAGGTGTTAGACCAAAGTGTATCTCACAATTGGCAATAGGGCTCAATTCAGCCAGAAAACGTAACTATCGACATTTGCAGAAGAAAGACATATTCATGTTCCCCACGGTCTGAAAAGCGCAAAAAGACATTCGTTTTTCAAGTCTGAGTTTTCCCTGAGGAGATAGACCAAGGTTCATCTTAGAATTGGCAGTAGGGGTCAATTCAGACAGAAAACGTAACTTTTGAGACAGAGGTCAGATTTGCAGAAGAAACACATATTCATGTTCCCCACGGTCTGAAAGGGGCAAAAACACATTCAAATTTCAAGTTCCAGTTTTCCCTCAGGAGATAAACCAAAGTATGTCTAAGAATTGTCAATAGGGATCAATTCAGCCAGAAAACCTAACTTTTGACACAGATCTGATATTTGCAGAAGAAACACATCTCCATGTTCCCCACAGTCTGAAAGGGGCAAAAAAAAAATCAATTTTCAAGTACGACCTTTCCCTGAGGTGTTAGACCAAAGTGTATCCAGAATTGGCAATAGGGCTCAATTCAGACACAAAATGTAACTTTCGACATTTGCAGAAGAAAGACATATTCATGTTCCCCACGGTCTGAAAAGCACAAAAAGACATTCGTTTTTCAAGTCCGAGTTTTCCCTGAGGAGAAAGACCAAGGTCCATCTTAGAATTGGCAGTAGGGCTCAATTCAGACAGAAAACATAACTTTTGACACAGAGCTCAGATTTGCTGAAGAAACACATATTCATCTTTCCCACGGTCTGAAAGGAGCAAAATCACATTCAAATTTCAAGTCCGAGTTTTCCCTAAGGAGATAAGACCAAGGTTCATCTTAGAATTGGCTAGTAGCGGTCAATTCAGACAGAAAACGTAACTTTTGAGACAGAGGTCAGATTTGCAAAAGAAACACATATCCATGTTCCCCACGGTCTGAAAGGGGGCAAAAAAAAATCAATTTTCAAGTACGACCTTTCCCTGAGGTGTTAGACCAAAATGTATCTCACAATTGGCAATAGGGCTCAATTCAGCCAGAAAACGTAACTATCGACATTTGCAAAAGAAAGACATATTCATGTTCCCCACGGTCTGAAAAGCGCAAAAAGACATTCGTTTTTCAAGTCTGAGTTTTCCCTGAGGAGATAGACCAAGGTTCATCTTAGAATTGGCAGTAGGGCTAAATTCAGACAGAAAACGTAACTTTTGAGACAGAGCTCAGATTTGCAAAAGAAACACATATCCATGTTCCCCACGGTCTGAAAAGCGCAAAAACACATTCAATTTTCAAGTACGACCTTTCCCTGAGGTGTTAGACCAAAGTGTATCTCACAATTGGCAATAGGGCTCAATTCAGCCAGAAAACGTAACTATCGACATTTGCAGAAGAAAGACATATTCATGTTCCCCACGGTCTGAAAAGCGCAAAAAGACATTCGTTTTTCAAGTCTGAGTTTTCCCTGAGGAGATAGACCAAGGTTCATCTTAGAATTGGCAGTAGGGGTCAATTCAGACAGAAAACGTAACTTTTGAGACAGAGGTCAGATTTGCAGAAGAAACACATATTCATGTTCCCCACGGTCTGAAAGGGGCAAAAACACATTCAAATTTCAAGTTCCAGTTTTCCCTCAGGAGATAAACCAAAGTATGTCTAAGAATTGTCAATAGGGATCAATTCAGCCAGAAAACCTAACTTTTGACACAGATCTGATATTTGCAGAAGAAACACATCTCCATGTTCCCCACAGTCTGAAAGGGGCAAAAAAAAAATCAATTTTCAAGTACGACCTTTCCCTGAGGTGTTAGACCAAAGTGTATCCAGAATTGGCAATAGGGCTCAATTCAGACACAAAATGTAACTTTCGACATTTGCAGAAGAAAGACATATTCATGTTCCCCACGGTCTGAAAAGCACAAAAAGACATTCGTTTTTCAAGTCCGAGTTTTCCCTGAGGAGAAAGACCAAGGTCCATCTTAGAATTGGCAGTAGGGCTCAATTCAGACAGAAAACATAACTTTTGACACAGAGCTCAGATTTGCTGAAGAAACACATATTCATCTTTCCCACGGTCTGAAAGGAGCAAAATCACATTCAAATTTCAAGTCCGAGTTTTCCCTAAGGAGATAAGACCAAGGTTCATCTTAGAATTGGCAGTAGCGGTCAATTCAGACAGAAAACGTAACTTTTGAGACAGAGGTCAGATTTGCAAAAGAAACACATATCCATGTTCCCCACGGTCTGAAAGGGGCAAAAAAAAATCAATTTTCAAGTACGACCTTTCCCTGAGGTGTTAGACCAAAATGTATCTCACAATTGGCAATAGGGCTCAATTCAGCCAGAAAACGTAACTATCGACATTTGCAAAAGAAAGACATATTCATGTTCCCCACGGTCTGAAAAGCGCAAAAAGACATTCGTTTTTCAAGTCTGAGTTTTCCCTGAGGAGATAGACCAAGGTTCATCTTAGAATTGGCAGTAGGGCTAAATTCAGACAGAAAACGTAACTTTTGAGACAGAGCTCAGATTTGCAAAAGAAACACATATCCATGTTCCCCACGGTCTGAAAAGCGCAAAAACACATTCAATTTTCAAGTACGACCTTTCCCTGAGGTGTTAGACCAAAGTGTATCTCACAATTGGCAATAGGGCTCAATTCAGCCAGAAAACGTAACTATCGACATTTGCAGAAGAAAGACATATTCATGTTCCCCACGGTCTGAAAAGCGCAAAAAGACATTCGTTTTTCAAGTCTGAGTTTTCCCTGAGGAGATAGACCAAGGTTCATCTTAGAATTGGCAGTAGGGGTCAATTCAGACAGAAAACGTAACTTTTGAGACAGAGGTCAGATTTGCAGAAGAAACACATATTCATGTTCCCCACGGTCTGAAAGGGGCAAAAACACATTCAAATTTCAAGTTCCAGTTTTCCCTCAGGAGATAAACCAAAGTATGTCTAAGAATTGTCAATAGGGATCAATTCAGCCAGAAAACCTAACTTTTGACACAGATCTGATATTTGCAGAAGAAACACATCTCCATGTTCCCCACAGTCTGAAAGGGGCAAAAAAAAAATCAATTTTCAAGTACGACCTTTCCCTGAGGTGTTAGACCAAAGTGTATCCAGAATTGGCAATAGGGCTCAATTCAGACACAAAATGTAACTTTCGACATTTGCAGAAGAAAGACATATTCATGTTCCCCACGGTCTGAAAAGCACAAAAAGACATTCGTTTTTCAAGTCCGAGTTTTCCCTGAGGAGAAAGACCAAGGTCCATCTTAGAATTGGCAGTAGGGCTCAATTCAGACAGAAAACATAACTTTTGACACAGAGCTCAGATTTGCTGAAGAAACACATATTCATCTTTCCCACGGTCTGAAAGGAGCAAAATCACATTCAAATTTCAAGTCCGAGTTTTCCCTAAGGAGATAAGACCAAGGTTCATCTTAGAATTGGCAGTAGCGGTCAATTCAGACAGAAAACGTAACTTTTGAGACAGAGGTCAGATTTGCAAAAGAAACACATATCCATGTTCCCCACGGTCTGAAAGGGGCAAAAAAAAATCAATTTTCAAGTACGACCTTTCCCTGAGGTGTTAGACCAAAATGTATCTCACAATTGGCAATAGGGCTCAATTCAGCCAGAAAACGTAACTATCGACATTTGCAAAAGAAAGACATATTCATGTTCCCCACGGTCTGAAAAGCGCAAAAAGACATTCGTTTTTCAAGTCTGAGTTTTCCCTGAGGAGATAGACCAAGGTTCATCTTAGAATTGGCAGTAGGGCTAAATTCAGACAGAAAACGTAACTTTTGAGACAGAGCTCAGATTTGCAAAAGAAACACATATCCATGTTCCCCACGGTCTGAAAAGCGCAAAAACACATTCAATTTTCAAGTACGACCTTTCCCTGAGGTGTTAGACCAAAGTGTATCTCACAATTGGCAATAGGGCTCAATTCAGCCAGAAAACGTAACTATCGACATTTGCAGAAGAAAGACATATTCATGTTCCCCACGGTCTGAAAAGCGCAAAAAGACATTCGTTTTTCAAGTCTGAGTTTTCCCTGAGGAGATAGACCAAGGTTCATCTTAGAATTGGCAGTAGGGGTCAATTCAGACAGAAAACGTAACTTTTGAGACAGAGGTCAGATTTGCAGAAGAAACACATATTCATGTTCCCCACGGTCTGAAAGGGGCAAAAACACATTCAAATTTCAAGTTCCAGTTTTCCCTCAGGAGATAAACCAAAGTATGTCTAAGAATTGTCAATAGGGATCAATTCAGCCAGAAAACCTAACTTTTGACACAGATCTGATATTTGCAGAAGAAACACATCTCCATGTTCCCCACAGTCTGAAAGGGGCAAAAAAAAAATCAATTTTCAAGTACGACCTTTCCCTGAGGTGTTAGACCAAAGTGTATCCAGAATTGGCAATAGGGCTCAATTCAGACACAAAATGTAACTTTCGACATTTGCAGAAGAAAGACATATTCATGTTCCCCACGGTCTGAAAAGCACAAAAAGACATTCGTTTTTCAAGTCCGAGTTTTCCCTGAGGAGAAAGACCAAGGTCCATCTTAGAATTGGCAGTAGGGCTCAATTCAGACAGAAAACATAACTTTTGACACAGAGCTCAGATTTGCTGAAGAAACACATATTCATCTTTCCCACGGTCTGAAAGGAGCAAAATCACATTCAAATTTCAAGTCCGAGTTTTCCCTAAGGAGATAAGACCAAGGTTCATCTTAGAATTGGCAGTAGCGGTCAATTCAGACAGAAAACGTAACTTTTGAGACAGAGGTCAGATTTGCAAAAGAAACACATATCCATGTTCCCCCACGGTCTGAAAGGGGCAAAAAAAAATCAATTTTCAAGTACGACCTTTCCCTGAGGTGTTAGACCAAAATGTATCTCACAATTGGCAATAGGGCTCAATTCAGCCAGAAAACGTAACTATCGACATTTGCAAAAGAAAGACATATTCATGTTCCCCACGGTCTGAAAAGCGCAAAAAGACATTCGTTTTTCAAGTCTGAGTTTTCCCTGAGGAGATAGACCAAGGTTCATCTTAGAATTGGCAGTAGGGCTAAATTCAGACAGAAAACGTAACTTTTGAGACAGAGCTCAGATTTGCAAAAGAAACACATATCCATGTTCCCCACGGTCTGAAAAGCGCAAAAACACATTCAATTTTCAAGTACGACCTTTCCCTGAGGTGTTAGACCAAAGTGTATCTCACAATTGGCAATAGGGCTCAATTCAGCCAGAAAACGTAACTTTCAACATTTGCAGAAGAAAGACATATTCATGTTCCCCCTGGTCTGAAAAGCGCAAAAAGACATTCGTTTTTCAAGTCCGAGTTTTCCCTGAGGAGAAAGACCAAGGTCCATCTTAGAATTGGCAGTAGGGCTCAATTCAGACAGAAAACATAACTTTTGACACAGAGCTCAGATTTGTTGAAGAAACACATATTCATCTTTCCCACGGTCTGAAAGGAGCAAAATCACATTCAAATTTCAAGTCCGAGTTTTCCCTGAGGAGATAAGACCAAGGTTCATCTAAGAATTGGCAGTAGCAGTCAATTCAGACAGAAAACGTAACTTTTGAGACAGAGGTCAGATTTGCAAAAGAAACACATATTCATGTTCCCCACGGTCTGAAAAGCGCAAAAACACATTCAATTTTCAAGTACGACCTTTCCCTGAGGGTGTTAGACCAAAGTGTATCCAGAATTGGCAATAGGGCTCAATTCAGACAGAAAATGTAACTTTCGACATTTGCAGAAGAAAGACATATTCATGTTCCCCACGGTCTGAAAAGCGCAAAAAGACATTCGTTTTTCAAGTCTGAGTTTTCCCTGAGGAGATAGACCAAGGTTCATCTTAGAATTGGCAGTAGGGGTCAATTCAGACAGAAAACGTAACTTTTGAGACAGAGGTCAGATTTGCAGAAGAAACACATATTCATGTTCCCCACGGTCTGAAAGGGGCAAAAACACATTCAAATTTCAAGTTCCAGTTTTCCCTCAGGAGATAAACCAAAGTATGTCTAAGAATTGTCAATAGGGGATCAATTCAGCCAGAAAACCTAACTTTTGACACAGATCTGATATTTGCAGAAGAAACACATCTCCATGTTCCCCACAGTCTGAAAGGGGCAAAAAAAAAATCAATTTTCAAGTACGACCTTTCCCTGAGGTGTTAGACCAAAGTGTATCCAGAATTGGCAATAGGGCTCAATTCAGACACAAAATGTAACTTTCG